>NC_033638.1:8165132-8465132 GCF_001540865.1 Ananas comosus | reverse complement strand
TGCACCTGTCAAGTAAGAACCGTAATCCTCGCGTTCTTCTCTAAAGAAAATGTTAAGGCCTTGTTTGAGATTGATTCTTTTTTCTTCTTCTTCTGCGTTGCGAGCTAATCAACTACGACAAGATTAGGATTGTTCACTCTTCCTCTAGCACATCAAACCACATAGAATGTAACATTTTAGGAACGAAACACGGGCAACATAACCAAACAAGGCCTAACATGTCTCTAATATGGGCATTACATCTTAGTCTCAGCTGTTTCTGAAACTATGCAGAACACAGCCCCGAAGTTTTGCGTTGGGAACATCGAATGAACATCGCGCTGGGAGCAGCAAGAGGCTTAAACTATCTGCATCAAAACAACATTATCCACAGAGACATGAGGCCAAGTAACATCCTTGTAACTCATGAATTCGAACCTATGGTAATGCACTTCTTGCTTAGCAATTATCTGGTGAGAATAAACTAAATAAGCCTTCTGAATGCAACCTTCATTTTTTCCTGCTTAACTTGTCACAGTTGGGAGATTTTGGGCTCGCCAAAATGCAGCGAAATGACATCGAAAAACTGTCGGAAAAGAAAGTAGTTGGCATGGTTGGATATTTGGCACCAGAGTATGCAGAAAGAGGAAGGGTTTCAACCAAGACTGATGTTTATTCCTTCGGAGTTGTTCTGCTGGAGCTCATTACTGGCCAGACTGCACTGGAGAGGAATCATCAAGAGAAAAGTCTTGTAGGATGGGTAAGGCATGACAGTCTGACTTTCTCTGAAATTATCTTATGGTAGAAGCGTACAGAATTTACCTGAATCAGCTATTCAATCTTTCAATTTGCTTGATTTTGAGCCAGTCAACAGTATGAATATATAGTTGCGAAAATTGCATGAAGTATACTACTTAAACATTTAAAGATAAATAAAATGTCGTTGACTGATTCAAATCAAACAAATTGAGGGGTCGGATAATAGGTTCAAAACGGTCCATAGTTCAGGTAAGTTCTGTATGTTTTTTACTTTATCTTTTTGCTTTTTTATGTATTCTCACACATTCATGCTTTGTTTTAATAGGCGAGACCACTTTTGAGAGACAGGATATATCCAGAACTTATTGATGAAAGGATCCTTGAAAGCCATGATGTACATCAACTATACTGGATGGTTAGTGTGGCTGAAAGATGCCTTTGCAGTGATCCAGAAAAGAGGCCTTCAATGGAAAAGGTAAAGATAAAAACAAAAATTTACAGTTAAAGATTACGACTTTTTTGAATATTCGAAAAGAAAAAAGAGAAAAACTCAATATTTCAGCCGCACACATTTAGTAAGGATTGATGCAATACAACTTAGCAAATTAAATCATAGGGTGATTTAGTTTACTTAATATTAACGCATCGTTGACACAGCGATCCAACATCTTAATTGCTATATTTAGTCAACTAAATTGGTCTAATGATTTAAAATAGAATTTGGTGAAATAGAGTAAGCGAAAAGTGCACATGCATACACCTCTTACCGCGGACTACGTACTAATGATTTTTCTGAAATGTGCAATTCAAACGTGCAGGTGGAGTCTGCACTAAAATGCATAATCAATAAGGAAGCAGTTTGGAGTATCGACGATTTTTCACCAGCGCACTCTTCTTTCTGTAGCGTCTCGCAGTCGAATGAATCGCAAGGCGATGCAGAAACGGAGACGGCGGAAAGCACGAATGAATCGCTGACGACGAGCAGCAGCAGGTCTCAGACGCGTCAAGCATACCGACTGGCGTACCTACCGCAGACTTCCAGGCCGCTGATTCCTGGTAAATTGTTTGAAGGATTGCTGTTCGGGAAAAGAGAAGCTTCTGCAGATAGAAGAGTAAGAATTCACAGCACCCCTCGCATCTCTTACGACGAGATGCTGGACTTCTGAGTATGTAAATTTCTAGAGCTTCTGCTTTTGCGCGCGCACTCACTCACTGTAAGCAATAAATTCCCCTTTCTCCATCTCTTTCCTCTTAGATGCCATGTTATTGTCACAACATCATGGTTGTGATGGATAATGTGGCAACGACTATAATGTCATGTCACCGTTGTTGGCTTAAATGGGTCAGCATTCTGTCCTGTAGCGGGAGGCCGTGTTGGGCCGAGTTATATTCAAAATAGCGTGAGGCTGGGTGGACCGAGTCATGCTCGAAGTGGCGTAAGGCTGGATGGGTCGAATCACAATCGAGACCTATGGGCGCTATATCTGTACGCTTTAAGTGAATTGATTGCGTATTCATAATAGTTCGAACTTTTGGGATTAATGATTAGCACCAACGATCCGACAAGTAGTATCAGAATCACTAGTCACGGATTTGATTCTCGCATGCTGTAAATATGTGCAGGTGAATGGGCCAACATTCTGTCCTGTAACGGACGGATAACTATTTGCTACCAACGGGAAATTGCTTCGAATCCAATCCTCATTTTGAAACTTGAAATCTCTCTCCAAATATCATGGTATTTTCATCAAGTTGCATCCAATATATATATAAAAAATTAAAAATAATAATTACATACTAGTAACATCATGCTGACGTCACAGGTTAATTCATTAATATTTTCAAGTTGCTATATGAGTTGATCTTTAAATATTGGTTCAAACTAGAATAGGCCTACAAGCCTTCTTTAAATAACAAACACTAAAAAATATTTAAAAAAACAGAGAGACAAAGAACCTATCACCCTTTGTTTTTTTTTTAAAAAAAAATTCATACTTCATAGGCATCATTATGACTTGTGAAACTATACGAAGAATGATTCTTTTGTGGATGATTAAAAACAAGTATAATGTACTGAAAGAGTCAGAGTGAGTAAAATAAAACACCAACTTACAGAATCAATGCATTATAAGTCAAACATAAAGGCTTAGAAAAAAAAAATTGTATATTATAGTAGTTATAATATTGGCCATTCCATGATGGGTCTCTTTTAGTAGTAAACTATGAGAATGTCTCGCTTATTAAATGGCACTGTCACGGACCATTGTCAAAAGCTATTTGAATAACGAGGCAAGAAGCATAATAGTGCTCCACTATTGGTAACATGCGCAAATATGCATATTTAAGATCATACCTTTGTGCTATACGATCATATTTTGATTTGAAAATAGTACAACTACCGAGACCAATTCAATTCGTACAAAATGTCATCACTATTTAGTGCAGTTATTTATTTAGTTAGTCTTTTGACTTATTGATTAAAAGGTTGGACATTTGATTCTCTGCGTGACTTCTTAAAAAGTAGAATTATTTAGCTCATGAATTTTTAAAATAATATGATATTACAGTCGGTTTTAAACTCCTTTAATGCATTATATAGACATTGGATTCCTATTTTGTAATTTGGCGGCATAAATTTATAGCTTAATTTTATTTCTTCTAATACCTCTTTCTGTTATTGCAAATAACATGATTTAATTAATTTTCACCGTGCACGTGAACAAAGATCCTGAAGCTATTTTGCGTAATGAAATGTGTAGCAATCTCCTGTTTTTTTTTTTTAAAAAAAAATAATATGGTCTTACTTTTGAAATGCCTACTCCACATAGACCTTTTGAGGTTTTATTTATTTCTTTATTTTTTTTTTTAAAGAGCGAGCGAGAGAGATAGTTTACTATCTATTTATTCATTTTTAAAAATAAACTCGATTAGAAACAAGAAACAATTAGACTTCGAACTTAAAATAATAGGTTACAACCATCGAGTCCTTTACCAACTGACTGTACCTAACACAGTTGGCTAAGAACTTGATGATTGGTACCTAAAGTTCTAAATTCAAATTAAATTTAAATACTCTACAAATTTAGCTGAGTTCGTTTCTAAAAATTAAATAGCTATTGAGTCAGCAGTGAGGGAAGAGGGAAGACAATTGATAAGGTTGAAAGAGATTACAATCGGGAGTAGAATGAGAACAAAGGCGAAACGATAATATATTATCTTACTAATCGTCCCTAGCACAAGTGGCAAACGATTTAGTAGTTGATATCTGAGGTCCCAAATTTGAATCTTAGTTGGTTCACATTTCTAACTAAATTTATTTCTAAAAAAATAAACGAAAAAAATATCATATTATCTTTCTCTCTAAAACCTCCCAAATAAGACTCTTTCTTCTTCTTCTTCTTCTTTTTTTTTTACCTAGAGAGCTGGGGGCTCAAACGTTCCACTAATAATTCTCAATCTCATGAAGTAGGATGGGCTGCAGGTCAGTGAGGTTAGTTGGGGGTTGAGAGAGTGTCAGGGTCTGCATATTGTTTGTTTGTCGGCAAGTGAGGGTAATCAAGTGCTTGGTAGCCCAAAGTCTTGTACAGGTACTCAAATAGTAAGACTAATACACAACATGTCATGCAACAGTGTTGACATATACTATTGTTAATTATTACACTCTTGGTAAGTTTACTTGAAGCCTAAAAACAGAAAAAAAAAAACATTAATTAATATTGCTGGATCTCATCCATGCATGCGCCGATTTAATGCAACATTTTTGTCGTTTTAATAAATATATATGTAGCTTAATAGCCATACACAATGAATTAGCTGATGACGCCTTAAAATATAGCTCTATTAGAAGTGCTGATTTTACTACTGCTTATTTGCTGGTGTCAAAAGTTAAAAGATATAAAATAAATAGTGATACTTTTTAAAGCTTTGGTTTGAAACTTTAAAAAATAACTCTATTTGATCCGATAAAAGAAGTGTGTTTAATTGGATTAGTTCAAACTTATTATGCTATATTCTATTCTATAAATTTTGAATTTTATTTTGAGCGGAAAAAAAAAAAAACTTTACAGCCTTCAAAGATCTTAATATAATAATAAAAATTATTTTTATCTACATGTGAAAGAAAGGTCATACTTTTTTTTTAGTAATAAAGATCTTTCTAAATTTTAGATCAATTATCCAGGATTTATTGTAATCCTCCCTTAAAAAAACACAAAAACAAAATCAAAAAACCAAAAATACAAATAGCGGCTCCGACAAAAACCGCGGCTTTGCGCGCACACACACGCGGGCACGTGGCCCGAGAAACGCGGTTTCTCCCTCAATTAATCCCCTCGTCCCCACCACTCTTTATTAAAGCACGCGAATAAAAAATAAAAATCCAATCCCACTCTCTTCTCTTTCAAATAACAATCCCTCTCCCATTCCTCCTCGTCCTCCTCCTCCTCCTCCTCTTCTCCTTCCTCTGCGTCACCATTAATGGCGAGTGGCTCGAGCTTGGATCCGTGGCTATCTCCTCTCCTCGCCCCCGAAGCCGCTCTGATCTCCGACTACGCCTTCGCCCGCGACAACGAAGCCCTAGCCGGAGCCCTCCGGATCTCGCCCTCGCCCGACTCCGCTTCCGCGGGCCCCGAACTCGCCTTCCCCGCCCCGGCCGGGGCGGATCCGCGCGGCTCGAACCCGGTTCGGCTGGCCCCGGCCGGTCGGATCAGGAAGCGGAAGCGGCGCGCGTCGCGGCGGTCGCCCACGACCTACATCAGCGCCGACCCGGCCAACTTCCGCGAGATGGTGCAGCTGGTGACCGGGATCCGGTTCGAGCCGGGCTCGGCGGTCGAACCGGATCGGGCCGGGTTCGAGCAGAGCCTCCTCCTCCCGGCGCTCGACTCGTCGGCTTTCTCGCAGCCGGACCGGGCCGGGACGGACCGGCCGGTTGCCGTGGACGTCTCGCTCGGGCCGGGCTCGATCGAGGGCCCGGTCTACGGGTTCGACCCGACGCCCTGTTTCCCGACTCTCGAGTCGTGGAGTGTGTGATGTGATGTGAGAGCAGAGCGAAATTTGTTTTTTTTTTTAAAATGTTTTTTTTTTTTTTTTGGTTTCTTCTGATTTAGCTTTTAACGGTTGGCGTCTGATGGGAATCAGACGGATGTACAGGGGTATGATGCGGATCAGTGGTGGAGGCTAGTTAGTTTTTTTTTATTTTTTTTTATTAAGTTAATTGCTATTTTTCTTCTAAGTACGGGCTCTAGTACTTGCTCCAAATATTATGTTGTTGATGCTCATTAGTGAGTTACATTACTAACAGAGGAAGGAGACGACGACTAAGAAGAGGCTGTTTGGAAACGTAGAGTTTGAAAATTCGAGTTTGACCCCCACCCTATCGAAGTCGAAAGGCAGATATATCTGTATAATTATGAGCGAAAGTTAAGACAATACTGCTAAAACAAATATCATCAATAACGAATTTTTCGAAGTCGCGAGTAAAACCTAATAGACTCTAGAGCATCATGTCTACAAGAGGTCTAAATTTGTTTTTGTGTTTTAACCCAAAATTTTGTTGGATTGACATTAGTTAATTGTATTTTATAATTTTCTTTTAGAAAAAATATTTAAGTAGTTTTTCTGAAAAGAAAATATAAAAGCATCGCTATTTATACACTTCTGAAGTTCTAAGTAGGGTATAAATCTAACACTACACTAGTCTTAGTAATTTTTTTGTTTAATGCTATTCACGTAGCATTTTTCAATATATAATAATGCGAGTCCAAAATACTGAATTACATGGGTTCCCCAACCAGCCCAAAAAGGAAAAGCAGTACAGAGCCCAACACCAAGCCCAACATAATGGGCCAATAGACCGGCCCATAACCAAAATTATAACACGAAATCACAAACGTAAGTAGAGGTAAAAAAAAAACAAAAACAAAAAACAAAAAACGAAAAACGAGAATAAAAACATCCTCGACATGTCGGGGAGGATCTCTGCGTGCGTCCGCATACTTAATACCCCGCTCCTACCATTTCCTCGCTCTGCGGACTCCGCAGGTGCCTTTATGTTTCCTTCGTCTTAAAAACTGCTTCTCCTCCGACATTGACCGTTGAGAGAGAGAGAGAGAGAGAGAGAGAGAGAGAGCTCCCATGGCGGAGCCGCCAAAGTGGAGCGCGCCCGACGCCGTATCCCGGCGCCTCCTAGGGTTTCTCGACGAGCACTTCAAGTCCCATGGCGATCTCCACAAGGCCCCCTCCCTCGCCGCCCAGCTGAGCCGCGAGTGCGCCGATCGCGAGCGCGGCCTCCGCCTCCTCGAGGAGAAGCTCTCGCGCGCGTCCTCGGCGTGGCTCGCGCGCTCCAACGAGGTCCGCGCCATCCTCCGCCGCGTCGGTCACCTCGCCGAGGGCTCCTTCCCGCGCCGTTCTCGGGGTTCGCCGATCTAAAACTAGGGCATTTTTTGTTTCCTCGTTGCCGATGTTTTCGTGGGATTTTGTGGCAGTCATTAGGGTTTTGTTGGATTTTTGTTTTAAAGGTGCGGATGTTGGAGAGGGGGATGTGGAGCTGGGGCAACTGCCATTGCTGGCGAAGGAGATTGGTAGAATCGAAACTGTTCGTTTATATGCTGGTAAGTGTTTTTCTAAGAAAAGTTTTGATCTTAGAGTTTGATTTGAATGTTACTTTAGCGTTCAATTTCACACTCATAATGTGAGCTTGTTACATATTTGTATGGTAAATCCATTTGTATGATTGCTTTCTATCTGTATATCTGATTTTATTGTCTACTTTATTTTCTTTTATTCTCGAAGAAAGTTCCGTGGGTTATTGCAGTGATTGCTACAAGTGAGCATTTATGTGGAAATTTAGCAAAACATGTGTAACTCTGGAATATATCCGAACTATAATTCTTCTTATGAGCAGCAACACCTTGTAGTGCAGTTTCCTTTATGTATATTAACACCCCTTCTGACATTTCAGAAACTACATTACAGTTGGAGGCTTTAGTTGGCGACCTTGAAGATGCGGCATTTGCCGTTGTGAGCCAGACGCCAAAAACTAACACGTCGTTAAGTCTTCGACGTGCTTCAAATCTTAATGTATAAGTTTTCCTGTTCTCTCCTTTTCTTTCTTTTCTTTTTTCCTCATAATAATTTTAGAAAGAATTGGTAATGATATAGGACACCGTTTCAGTTCTGATATGCTGTAAGGAAATCTTGAATGCTAATATCTCATTATTTATCATGCAGGACATCATGTGGAAGCAAGAAAAGCTGCTTCTTGCTATTAAAATCATGAAGGATATTGAACATGTGTTGGTAAGAGTTAGTAAAAGTAGGCCCCGTTGGGCTAATCTCGTCAAAGCTGTTGATTCTAGAGTGGAAAAAACTTTGGCCATTTTGAGGCCTCAGGCACTGAATGATCACCGTGCTCTACTTGCAGCACTCGGATGGCCGCCACCCCTATTGACATCAGACATTGAAGGAGATAGGAGCTCAGAGATGCTGAACCCCCTCTTTCTTATGCATGGCGAGAAGAAAGAGATGTACTCTCAAAACTTTCTAGCATTATGTGCTTTGCAACATTTGCAGGCCCAGCGTGAAGCACGGCATTACATGGATTTCACCAAACAATCCTGCTATCGAGATGACCTTTGGGCCATTGATGAGTTGGTTCACCCTGTTTCGCTAAAGATGGAGTATCATTTTTCTAAATGGTCCGATCAACCTAAGTTCGTTTTTGCTCTTGTTTACAAGGTAACCAAGGACTTTATGGATGGAGTTGACAGCGTGCTGCAGCCTTTGATTGATCAAGCAAGATTAGTGGGGTTGAGTGCCAAAGAAGCTTGGGTAACTGCTATGGTCAAAATTCTATTGGCATACCTAGAAAGACGAGTTTTTCCTGTTCTTGTAAGCACCTACCATAATAGTGATGAAAATCTGGAGGTATCTTCTTCCTGGCTCGACTTACTTGATTTGATAATCACTTTTGATAAGAGGATGCAAGTTCTTTCTTCCTCAGGAATTAAACTGACGGGGCCATTTTTAGAGCTCGAGGGCTTCTCGAGATCATTATCGATATTGTCAGTATTCAATGAGCATTCTGATTGGCTTCAGATATGGGCTGAGATAGAACTAAAAATTGCTAATGACAATCTAGAACCTGAATTGGAGGATGAGAGGAGTTGGTTATGTAGAATTGGAAAGCAATCTGAATTTGGCTATAAGGAAGAAGTAGATATTTTCCTTCTCTCTACAAGAGAAGACTATAAAGCTCCGCCAATTGCAGATTCTGTTATTAAAGTTGCACTGGCAATGATCGAAAGAGGCCAAACTTTGCCAAGCAAGAGAATGAGAAGTCAATTTGCTAGGTCTTCTGCAACCATTTTCTTGAACAATTTCTTTGTCATCTTACTCCAACGTTGCCGAGATTTGGAACTCATGACTGCTGCTATACAGGATGAAGCTTTGCTAAGAGTTGCTTGTACGGTTAATGCTTCTCGATACTGTGAATCTGTTATTCGGGAGTGGGACGAAGAAGTCACCTTCCTAGAGATGACCGGCGATGGAAATAATAATCAGCAACATCCGCGGTTATTTTTTGCCGATGAAATTGGGTATCTTATTAAATTAGAGACTGATTGTCTCGAGGAGATCATGTCTGTCCTTTTACTAGAATTTGATGCTCAGTGCTGGGATTACATTCGAAACATCGATCAGTGGGAAAAAGAACTGAGTGAGCCAAAAGTTCCGGTCATGGACGAATATAACCTAGGCATATCTCCTGGGTTTGTTCAAGCACTAGATATGCTTAGGGACCATATCGAAAAATTGAAGTTGTACCTTAACTCCAAAGATTTTCTTGATCTATGGAGAAGCATCGCTGAGGGGCTCGACTACTTTGTCTTTAGCAGTATACCATGGAGTGATGTTAAGTTCTCTAGGTCAGGAGTTTATCAATTTAAAGCCGATATGAGAGCGCTTTTTCATGTTTTCAGGCCCTTATGTGTTAGACCCGAAGCCTTTTTTCCACTCATAAGTAACTCCTTAAAGCTCTTAACCATAACTCCGAAAGATGTGGACTACTTCCTTAGAGTACTGGTAACTGATGAGAGAAGGAAGAAAGAATGGTTGCTACAACAGGAATTGCACCATCTAACTATTAATCAAGCTGAAAGTATTTTGAGGAATAGGAAATTCGGAGAGTGAGCAGGAAAAAGAGGGATTTCTGGTTTTTAGAATTTATTACCTACTACTGTTCTTCCTTGTTGAATCATCATGCATGCTCTTACAAACGGTGAGAAAGTTGATGTTTCTCAGTTCGAGCAATGAGAATGGCAAATGCCTTAATTTGCGCACAATGATGCTGAAGAATCCAGCTTGACAAGAAGTTGAGAATTTCTGGAATGGTAATGCTTCTATCTTAACCCTTATTATCACTTACTTTTTATGTTGAACCTCTATACAATACATATCTTCCTAGATGTAGTATTTGAAACTACTTCTTTGCTATTCATCATTATATCAATTCTTATCCTGCACATTTTGTATTATCATCACCGAATGGTAACTCCGTACTCAACTATCTATGATTAATTCACATGAAGTTCCTTGTTACTAAAGTCAACTTATGGTACTGGATCATATAAAACAATCTACAATTCCATCTTCATATCTGTAATATTGGAAAGTTCCTTATCATATATCTTTATATTTTCACCACTTCATCTGATCGGATCAGATTATCTATGGCTGTTCTCCTTTTCCTTTCGTTACATGTTCTTCTGATTTCTAGCTGAGCTGGATGGTTTTTGCCTGTGCAGAGCACTAAAGATAACAGCTTCAAGAAAGCAGGGGGTGAAGTAGGGCTTGTAAACCTTAAACTCTTTACATATCGATCGGAACGACAGAAGTCTAGCTTTCCTACTCTTGTGCTTTTTTGGCCCCTCTCTGTCCAACTCTTAGCTTTGCCCTTGAAGGTTTGCAAACGGAATTTCTCCACCATTTTCATCTCTTAGATGAATCAGAAGTCATGTTGCAAGTTAAAGTGATTCTCTGGTTTTAGCCTTTAAAGGATTTCTTCAAAGCCATGGAATCATGTTCTTTCCTTTCGATTCTCACTGAAGCTGCTGAGTTTTTATTGACTGCTCTGTATTATACTTCTCTCAACATAAAGATCAGCAATAGTTAGTAGGATTTTTAAATTACGGACACAATGTCAATGTTGTAATCACCTCATTGAGCTCTGATATTTGTATTTTCTACCTAGCAAAAGATTAAAGAAATAGCTATTTTCGTCAGTGCTTTGCATGTATGCGTGTGGGTTTCGACTTAGAAGAATAGAAGTTTCTCCAGTTCTGGGGTCCCTGGGATCTTAACGACCTCTTGTGTCCAAGCTAGTGAGAGATGTGAGGCTCGGCATTGCCTCCGTTTTCCGACAAAACTGCAGCACTAGCTTCTCTAAGCTAGGGAAACTCGGCACTGCCCTCAACTTCCTGCAGGAAAACAAAGACAATTCGCGAAGAGTTGAGAAATCTACCACTCTGTGCCGCGCCATTCCTCCCATTCGTACATTTCATTGAAATCCAGCCTCTCCAGTGATGGAGACGCCTTTAATTCCGTATCTTCGTCACCACAGAACTCAGGCCTGATACAATTTAGCCTGCAGATCGATTTTACAGTGAGATGCTCGAGAAATGGTGTGATGTCCCACTTCCTAGAGAGGTCATTTGTTTTAAAACTACTCTAGTTTTAGCACATTTAACTCTCTTAATTTTTTGATTCTAGTCATGCTTAAGAGATTTAATCCTAGTATACCTTATGTATAGGTCTTCCAAATCTTAATGTGTTACATTCTTTCCTCCTAAGTTTTGACATTCTCGTCAGGCTCAAACATATTTACAAATACCATATGACATGAGACTCATCTCGTTAGTCTTAGCCAATCTTGTAGGAAGTAGCGCTTCACTCACAAAAATCATCGGGTGGGGAGTCACGCTTTGCCCGTTGTATAATCCTGGCTCATAAAAACTCATTTCACACTTCTAATTGATAATTGTCTTTGATACCAATTATGACATTATGTTTTTTCAGGGGAATCACCCATCCTAGAACTCCAACCCCGGTATGTTTAATTCTTTTAATCTCTTAGATCTAGCCACTGCTTATAATATTATAGTTGAGTTAAGAGGTTTATTTCTATTATTTTTTATAGATAAATATACAAATGTAGAGAAAGAGAGAGATAGTCCGACTGGGATACTATTAATAGTACTAAGCATTTGATGCTATTAAGTTTTCCGTCTTTAGATTTAATCCTTTTACTATTTTTACCCGTTAAATTATACTATTAGACCAATAACTCACTCAACCCTAGGGGCGCATATCATCCTAATCGTATATTTTTTCATCCAAGGGCTAAAAACCTAATAGCACAAAACGCTTGATGCTATTAATAGTATTCCAACCGAGGTATATATATATATAAAATTAAGCTCCTATGTTTTAAAAGTACCATGTTATTGGTACTTGTAGATTTTTAGCCATTGGATTAAGAGATGTGCGGTTAGGATGATGTGGGCTCCCTAGGGTTGAGTGGGTGGTTGGTTGAATAGTATAAACTAATAGTTGAAAATGATCCGAGGAGTAGATTTAACGGTAAAAACTTACAAGCACCAAGTGTTTGGTGCTTTTACAAGCACCATGGCTGGACTCTATATATATATATATATTAGCCTAGTTCTATATTAGTATATTAATCTAATGGCCAAAAACTTGGTAGCACCAATGACTTGGTGCTATTAATAGTATATTAGCCTAGTTCTATATTAGTCTGGCTACTATGCTATTAATAGCACGAAGCATATATTAGATTGCCCACTTTTACTACTTTTACCATCTAGATTACCGCTTTTTGAACCATCGTGGTTCACGAAGCACGATAATTATCGTATCATCGACCTGAGATAATCTTGATCCGATTATATGATAATTATCGTGGTTCAGTGACCACGATGGTTCAAAAACCGGTAACCTAATTCTCTACACGACAATCCTACTAGACCCGGGCGATCCCAACTCACCCACCAACCAACTTATCATACTAGATTGCCCACTTTTACTACTTTTACCATCTAGATTACCGTCTTTTGAACCATCGTGGNTACTATGCTATTAATAGCACGAAGCATATATATATATATATATATATATTCGTATACTATCGATAGCACGGAGGCTTCCGTGCTACCAAGTTGTTTTCAATAATGCGGCTTCCAAATCGACAATCGGCTCCGTTAGACTTGATCTATACTATTAAAAATATTTAAAAATTAAATTTAATGATTTTTCGATATCATTTGACTAGTGATTAAAAGGTCTGAAAATTGACAATTTTAATGGTCGATGTGATGCGTTTGTGAATTTAACAGTGTAAAACAATTCAAATATGATGAAATTTATCAAATTTTTTTTTTCCATTATTTAGAGTAAGATTAATATCTCTGATTTTAAATTCAAATCTTTTATCATCATTTTTTATGATATATATATATATATGGAGAGAGAGAGAGAGAGTGAGAGTTGAGCTAGAATACTCTCAAAAGCACCAAGGGAGTGGTGCTTTTGAGTTTTTAGCCTTTGGATGGAGAGATGTAGGGTTGGGATGATGGTGGTAGGTGGAATAGTGTTTAATCCAAGGGTTATTAGTAATCAAAGAGTAGAGCAAAGGGCTAGAAAGTTAGAAACACCAAAGGGTTGGTGATTCTAAAAATATTCTAGTTCAATTTTATATATATATATATATATATATATATATATATATATTTATTTCAAATCCTGTAGCATCACAAATAGAAGTTGCCCAAGTGGTGATAGGAATTCGCGGCTGCTGCATAATTCCATTGTTAAAGAAACTAATTTTGTGNGGTCTCGTGGGCTTATATATATATATATATATATATATATATATAATTAAGCTCCTATGCTTTTAAAAGTACCATGTTATTGGTACTTGTAGATTTTTAGCCATTGGATTAAGAGATATGCGGTTAGGATGATGTGGGCCCCCTAGGATTGAGTGGGTGGTTGGTTGAATAGTATAAACTAATTGTTGAAAATGATCCGAGGAGTAGATCTAACGGTAAAAAACTTACAAGCACCAAGTGCTTAGTGCTTTTACAAGCACCATGGCTGGACTCTATATATATATTAGCCTAGTTCTACATTAGTATATTAATCCAATGGCCAAAAACTTGATAGCATCAATGACTTGGTGCTATTAATAGTATATTAGCCTAGTTCTATATTAGTCTGGCTACTATGCTATTAATAGCACGAAGCATATATATATATATATATATATATTCGTATACTATCGATAGCACGGAGGCTTCCGTGCTACCAAGTTGTTTTCAATAATGCGGCTTCCAAATCGACAATCGGCTCCGTTAGACTTGATCTATNTTATTTCAAATCCTGTAGCATCACAAATAGAAGTTGCCCAAGTGGTGATAGGAATTCGCGGCTGCTGCATAATTCCATTGTTAAAGAAACTAATTTTGTGAAGCAAGGATTCGTCATCCAGCTTGGAAATTTGCTGCCAAGGTTTTGGCGTCATGACCAATTTCTTAAGATTTTTACGAGGGCAGAAGGTTCTCCAGTATTTCCTCCTGGAGTTCATGGATCTTCTTTTTCTCGTTAACACTGGTCTGCGTTTGTAAACTACGTCAATGTTAAAAATCCATCGATCTTCTTGTTCTTCCGAGATAGCCTCTTCGTCTTGTTTCACGTCCAATTCGGTGGATATTCATTCAGGAACTTTCTCAAATCCTTTGCGAACTTCTGGGCATCTTCTTCGTCGACAATGTTATGTTCGGACTTGCGTGTGCACCTCATAAAACATCTTGGAGCCTCCAGCTTTTTGGGTAGTATAATAATATAGGTTTGTGAGAGAATCCTAAGATGAGGTATTAATGGGCGAGTTTAGAAGGGTATACGTTTGTTCCTAGTGATGGTAGTGGTGATGGTTCTGATGATCAAACTTTCAACATCTTAAAGTAGTCCGATACCACCTGGAATGCAATTAAGGAACTACAGCCTAGTTCGTAGTGTGGTGGTTATAAACACTTTTCTAATGTTTTGTAAGGTCCAAAAAATATAGTAACTCTTCTAATCTTTCCTCCTTTTATGCAATAATGTATTTGGAATGGTCGACAGAGAGGCATTTAGGACTTCCCAAAATATAAAACAAGCACAAACTGGCCAAACAGCAAGTTAATCATTTTATGCATAGAAAGTGGATTTAGCCACAAAGATGACATTGCAGTATTGGAAAACTAAAAAACAGATAGGTAATGATGTGGCAATCATCTGAATTTTAATAGGGGTAAAAATGTATAAAACTTACTTCAACTATCATCCGCTTTGATTTAGCTATCTAAACTTTGATTTTACTACCCAACCCTTTGATTTATTTGATTTGAACTAATTAGCGACTCTTTAAGTTTAAAATTGAATACTATTTATCTTTACGGGTTTAATTAGCATATTTTATGCAATTTATATAACCATAAATTTATTAAAATAAGCAATTAGCTTAAATTTTGTATTGGAATGACCATCAAATGACTTAGGTAGTAAAATCAAAATTTTGATAGCTGAATCAAAATAATCCATAATTCAAGTAAGTTTTATACCTTTTTATCTTTCATAGATAATAATCATCCATAACATGTTACATGAACATAGACACAAGAATCAGAGAAACACTATTAGCATCAGAACGGCAGTTGAGCAAACATTTGACGGGGAAAAGAAGAGTCCAGTAAATTTTCATATGCATGAAAATAGAACTAGCATATAGTACAAAAGAGAACATAATTTGTAAAAGCAACTTGGTATTCTAACTTAGCATATAGTACAAAAGAGAACATAATTTTTAAAAGCAACTTGGTATTCTAACTTTCATGCTGATCGAATAAATTTAAACTAAACTTGAAAGGACCTTCATACATCACTATAATCAACATTCAAGCAATTTCTCACAGTACAGAGTTGGTTAAACACCATTCAAAGATGATAATATTCTAACAGAAACTCCGAAATTTTACAACCGGCTATTGACCCTACACTAGTCCTACATGAATTGCTGATAAATTTCAGGTAAAACTTCAGAGGGCTTGCTATAAAATCTATAAGGCCATTTGATGGATAGAGTTTTATATAATACATCTTCTCTGTAGCAATTAGATATTTTTGCTAATGAAACATTGAAGTGTAAAGAAAACAAAAATCATCATCAACGAGCATGATGTGATACACTAATAGCACCTAAATCACCGTTGGTAAGTGGTAGAGAAGATAATGGATTTAGCACCATAGTAGATCAAAACAAGAGATTTGAGGACACAGAACCGAATATACAGAACTTCAAACCTTTTCAGATCCTAACCTTGTGGGTTTGTCAAGGCTTAACCACCGCCAAAATATACCATGCTTAAGGTTCAGCAAAAAGAGCCTCTACACTTGGACGACTCGCATAAGCACTTTTTAATTCTCCGGGATCCAAAGCTGCCTCCTGCCTCCTCATTACCAACTTGATCTTTCGTGAGACCATAATCATAAGTTAGCTCTGTCATGGGAGGAATGTGCTTAATCGCAAAGAACATAATATGCGGATATCCGTCATCGCCGTGATCATAGAGAACCGGTTGCCAAAATACGTTAGGAGTGCAACTGTGGTTCATAAAGCGAGATACATTGCCAACATTTTTTGCACTTATGATAATCGGTAATGGCTTAGAGGTCTCACTTAAGTCAACCCGACTAGGTTCGCCTAGTAACTCCGGTCCGTAGTTCCATCTGAAAGTTGGGTCAGCATGCATGGTTTGAAAGATGTACTCATCTTCTTCTCCATATTCATTTGTTCTTATCCTATCTATCACTTCACCTGTATATTCACAAACAAAGGTGCCCGCTCGAATGGGCTCCCAACAACGAAGGCCCCATCCACGATCTTTGGTCTTGAACACTTCAAAATGAAGCGGACTACTCTTTTGCGTCAGTCTATTTCGGCAATTAACAAAGCACCTACAGGATTCGTTGCACTCATATATAACTGACCTTCGACTGATAAGTATCCCTGTTGAGCTGTAAGGAAGCTCACCACTATTATGTTGCGAACAAGAGCAATTGGCATCACCAGGGAGGCATACATTAGTGCACAAACAACCCTGCAAGCTTTTCATAGAGCTTAAAGGACTCAAATACTTAACCCTAGTGCTATATGTGAAATGGGCAGGTCCCTTCTCATTATCGATTTCGTTTACAAGGCAAACGGGTCTACTTTCCATCCCAGAAGACATATCAGAAAGAATAACTTTCCCTCTTGAAGAAGGATTTTCCCTCCATTTTTCAGTCATTTTCCATACTGCAATCGCATCGGGCTGGTCCGGCTCTCTCACTAACTTATACTTGAATACATTGAAGCCTGACTTCCTTTTCTCGATCCACGATTCCCGTATCTTATAGAGACCATCATAAATGTATATCTTCCCCGTCGGACAGCTAAAATCCTTAGCACTACGTATAACCCTAATCTCATTGCCCCTATGCAAGCTCCTCTCTAAAGCTAAATTGCCTCTTTCGAGCTTTTGGTCGTCCTTGCTAGAAGCCCCCTGGCCACTATAAATCAGAACATCCACATTCTCCTCGGCATTCTCATACACACCGGCAGAAACAACACTAAGCGCAACCGTATCATCTTCATCACCAAATCTGTAGTTCACATAATCAATGCCCGCAATAAGTTGAGAGTTGAGACCGACCAAACACATCTCGACCCGAAAATAGAATATATCTCCGACTTCGACACCAGGCACTTGCCCTACCCTCTTCACTTTATTAGCCCTTAGCTCTTTGCTCATCATGATACTCCCGGCCTTCAAGTCGGGCCGATGCTTTACATCCTTTGCCCCCTCCAACTGCATGAGCCTTCTGCGGAGCGCATCGAAGGTCATGAGAACCACCTCCACGGACTCCCGCGATTCGTGCGAAGAACAGGCCAGCATCAAAAGTTCACTATCGACTTTCTTAGGCCTTTTGCGCTTTGACTTCTTCTTCTTGCTACCACCAGGCACAATGCCACCGCTAGTCAGACACCGCATAACCGTACCACCATTTTCCCCATTGAACGACGTAGACAAAGAAGGCGAATATTCCGTATCTGTAAAAGACCCATTCACAACGGCGAGCTCATCGATGTGGGCAGCTCTGTTTACTCCGTTCACAGAAACCGGATCGACCGGCGTGGGATTACAACTTTGGGGTGCTTTACAAGTTGCATATAGAGAAGAAAACCCCGAAGGGAACGCCGAATTGGTCGCAAACGAACCGTAGGGTGAGAAGCAAAGAAGAGAAGGGGCTTCAGGAGGGGTGAATGTGTTGAACCCCAATGGAAGCGCCGCGGGGAACATCGGCGACAGGGTTCGCAAGGGTTTCACATCCAAAACCCCCGGATCATTACCGAAAACGGGATTAGGAATCGAACAACCATCCATTGTAGCATAAACTCTATATGAATTCCAATTTGCTACTACATGAAACTCCTCACAATTCACATGAAGCTGAAGAAAAAGTCAAGTAGAACAAATTAAATGTCAAATCCAAAACTAGTCGATCTATGTAGCAAAAATGATGAGGAAAAAAGGGGGAAAAATCATCGAAAACTCGATTTGAGCACTCAAAATGAGCAAAATCGGATTGGGATCAAACAGATATTTGATTCGATCGTTAGAACACAGTGGCGGTGATTACCTCAAATGGCGCGATGCGTTGTGTCTCTAGGGTTTTGGAACTCTCGGAATCGGGGAGATTTTGATTCGAAATTGGTAAGAGACTATAATGTTCGCTCCCGACTCCTCTTCATTCAAGTAGTTTTGGGTTTTTTTTTTCCTTTTTTTTTTTTTTCAGGGTGTTTTGTTCGACAATTTAAGCTTTTCTTTTTTTCTGTTTTAATTTAATTTGGTCTTTTTCTATAGTTTCTTTTTTGAAAAAAAAAAAGTCTAGGGAACCCTGTACTTTAGATAATTATTAAAACACCCCTGATCTTTTAAATTCTTTCAGATAGCTCAACCTACTGCTCTTCTCAGTCAAAATTACTAATTATACAACTATTTTGATTGCGCAATAAAATGTTAAAACACAAAACAAACTATATTTTATTCTAACACATTAAAAAAAATAAAAAATATCGATAATTTCACCGTATGCTTCAGTTAAGATGCTTAATATTTAGAAGAGAAAAAATAAAATTATTTTATGTTTTAAAATATACAAAATTATTTGCAAAATATGTAATTAAAACAGCTGTTCAATTAGTAACTTAATTGAGACAATTCGCTAAGGACTAAATGGTTGATATCTAAAATCCTGAGTTTGAAAATTATTTGTTTTACATCAAACTTTAAACAGTCCAAAATTAGAACTTTAAAAATAATATTTGCAAAAGTGCTTATAGTTTAGAGCTCTTTGTACATGTTTTAATTTTCTTTTATTTTGTTGTGTACTATTTTTGGGTGAGCGTTTATGGGCTTATGGGCACAAATAATTGTTTAATAATTTCATCATTGTGCAACCCACTTTGGGCTCTCTCCCTTTGCCGCTGATTAAATTTTAATAAAATTAAAGTAAAAGAAAATAAAAATAAATTATTTTATATTTATTAATATAATTATTATATTAATTATGTCTTAATCACACTAGTTTGGTCTCTCATTTTGGGTACATTTGAATGCTAGAACAATAAAAAAATATATAAAAAAATTTAGATGCCCCTCTTATATTTTTGAAATTTGTAAACTTAAATTTATTATGGCCAATTTGCATAAAAAATCCACTTATTTTGGGCTTTTGCAAAATCGGGTCACCTTTTTCGTTTTTGCAGATTCGGTCCGCTTTTTCAGCAAANCGTACTACAAATGTGATTCAATGCATGTCAAATCATTTAATGCACTTTTATTATATTGTATAATGTTATATAATATTTTTAATATGTTATATACATGTTTGCCACGTATAAAATGTGATAAATATGTATATAAAAGTGGTAAACATATTTACAACGTGATAATATTCTCTTACAACGTGGTAAATCTACACACAACGTGAGAAAGAAAAACTTTTAATTTAAAGTAATGTATAATTTATTTCACAGTTTGAAGAACCTTTACTGTTGACGATTCGGTATTAATGTACATGGAAAGAGCACTTTGCTCTTTAGAGTAAGTTTTCTTTTATTTTTTTATTTCTTATTAATCATTCTACTTTCTCACGTTGTAGGAAAGTTTATCACGTTGTTCGAGAAGTTTGATCACGTTATAGACATATTCATCACGTTGTATGCGTAACAATTATGTGTAAAATGTATTAAAAATGTGATTTAATGTATGTCAAATTATATAATGCGCTTTTATTATACGTTGTATATTATATTATTTGACATACATTAATTAAATCACACTTTTAGTATGTTTTACACATAATTGTTACGTATACAACGTGATGAATATGTCTATAACGTGATAAAACTTCTCCAACAACGTGATAAACTATCCTACAACGTGAGAAAGTAGAATAATTAATAAGAAATAAAAAAAATAAAAGAGAACTTACTCCAAAGAGCAAAGTGCTCTTTCCATGTACGTACATTAATACTAAATCGTCAACAGTAAAGGTTCTTCAAAATGTAAAGTAAATTATACGTTACTTTAAATTAAAAGTTTTTCTTTCTCACGTTGTGTGTAGATTTACCACGTTGTAAAAGAGTATTATCACGTTGTAAATGTCTTTACCACATTTATATACATATTTACCACATTTTATACGTGGCAAACATGTATATAACATATTAAAAATATTATATAACATTATATAATATAATAAAAACATATTATATGATTTGACATGCATTGAATCACATTTTTAGTACGTTTTACACATAATTGTTACATATACAACGTGATGAATATGTCTATAACGTGATAAAACTTCTCTAACAACGTGATAAACTATCCTATAACGTGAGAAAGTAGAATAATTAATTAGAAATAAAAAAAATAAAAAAGAACTTACTCCAAAAAGCAAAGTGCTCTTTCCATGTACGTACATTAATACCGAATCATAAACAATAAAAGTTCTTCAAAATATAAAATAAATTATACGTTATTTTAAATTAAAAATTTTTCTTTCTCACGTTGTGTGTAGATTTACCACGTTGTAAGAGAGTATTATCACGTTATAAATGTGTTTACCACATTTATAGACATATTTATCACATTTTATACGTGGCAAACATGTATATAACATATTAAAAATATCATACAACATTATATAATATAATAAAAACACATTATATGATTTGACACGCATTAAATCACATTTTCAGTACGTTTTACAAATAATTATTACGTATACAACGTAATAAATATGTCTATAACGTAATAAAACTTCTCGAACAACGTGATAAACTCTCCTATAACGTGAGAAAGTAGAATAATTAATTAGAAATAAAAAAAATAAAAGAGAACTTACTCTAAAGAACAAAATGTTCTTTCCATGTACGTATATTAATACCGAATTGTCAACAGTAAAGGTTCTTCAAAATATGTATTACCGAATCGTCAACATAAAAAGATCTGTAAATTTCATATATTAAAAATACTTAAAACTTTCTCCCCATTAAACCAGTAGGAAGACTTTTAAGCCAGGCTTAGACGTTTTTGATTTTTCCACCGGGTGAAAACGTTTTCGCGTTTTAATCACCTAAAAAATACGTTTAACCGGAAAATACATAGGTCGCCATTTATTATTTACCGGTTAAACGTATTTTTTAGGTGAATAAAACCCGAAAACGTTTTAGCCCAGTGGAAAAAGCAAAAACGTCTAAGCCAGGCAAAAAAGTCGTTTGACTGGTTTTAAAAATGTATTAACAATGCATATGTTGCACTAATTATACAGATATTGCACTATTTTGAAGAGATTGTTGCACTATTTGAGAGGATATTGCACTCTTTCATCTTATTAATTAATCTTTATTTTTTTTATTTTCTCTTGAATGAGGTTTCTCGTTTCACGAGAAAGGTACATGCATGTAATTAGTAGTTGTCATTTCCAAAAAGTTTTACATTTCATTTAATATGCAATGAAATTTAATTTTCAAAAAGAAAGAGTGCAACACACATCTAAATGGTGCAACATTTTCTCATAATAGTGCAACATTTACAGAAATGGTGCAAATATATGTATAAATAGTGTAAAATATGCACCGTTTGTACATATATTGTATAATTTTTATAATATATTGTAATATATTATATTATTTTTGTATAATATACTAAACTGTACGTAACTTAGTGTAAAAATCATGCAAAATGTGTATTAACAATGTATATGTTGCACTACTTATACAGATATTGCACTATTTTGAAGAGATTGTTGCACTATTTGAGAAGATATTGCACTCTTTCATCTATTAATTAATCTTTATTTTTTTTATTTTCTCTTGAATGAGATTTCTCGTTTCACGAGAAAGGTACATGCATGTAATTATGGCTTAGTAATTGTCATTTCCAAGAAGTTTTATATTTTATTTAATATGCAATAAAATTTAATTTTTAAAAAGAAAGAGTGCAACACACATCTAAATGGTGCAACATTCTCTCATAATAGTGCAATATTTACACAAATGGTGTAAATATCTATACAAATAGTGTAAAATATGCACCGTTTGTACATATATTGTATAATTTTTATAGTATGTTGTAATATAATATATTATTTTTGCGTAATATACTAAACCGTGTAATTTAGTGTAAAAGTCATACAAAATATTTATTAACAATGCATATGTTGCATTATTTATACAGATATTGCACTATTTTGAAGAGCTTATTGCACTATTTGAAAGGATATTGCACTCTTTTATTTTACTAATTATTCTTTATTCTTTTTATTTTTTCTTGAATGAGATTTCTCGTTTCACGAGAAAGGTACATGCATATAATTATGATTTAGCAGTTGTCATTTCCAAAAAATTTTACACTTTATTTAATATGGAATGAAATTTAATTTTCAAAAAGAAAGAGTGTAACACACATCTAAATAGTGCAATATCCTCTCATAATAGTGTAACATTTACACAAATTGTGTAAATATCTGTACAAATAGTGTAAAATATGCACCGTTTATACATATATTGTATAATTTTTATAGTATGTTGTAATATTATATATTATTTTTTCGTAATATACTAAATTATGCGTAATTTAGTGTAAAAATTATGCAAAATGTGTATTAACAATGTATATGTTGCACTACTTATACAGATATTGCACTATTTTGAAAAGTTTGTTGCACTATTTGAGAGGATGTTGCACTCTTTCATCTTATTAATTATTCTTTTTTTTTATTTTCTCTTGAATGAGGTTTTTCGTTTCACGAGAAAGGTACATGTAATAATGACTTAGTAGTTGTCATTTCAAGAAGCTTTATACTTAGTGACTTAACAGTTGTATTTTTTAGGCATTTAAAGCATATAATTTTTATGCATTTTGACAGAAGGGTAGTTTGGTCATCCTTCTGAAAATTCGGTCCGAATCTGCAAAAACTAAAAATGTGGCCCACTTTTGCAAAAGCGCAAAATTAGTGGATTTTTTATGCAAATTGGCCTATATAAAAACTAAATTTTATCAATAATATTTTGAAAATAAAAATGTATGAAACCTCCCCACATATAAGACGTTCGTAATAGCCTCCTCAACTTAAATTTTTTAGAATTATTATTATTTTTTTTCAAATTGACACTTTTTTTTTAACTTTTTGAATTTCTATAATTAAGTAATTTTATCAATTAAACTGGAGAATTAGTCTAACTCATAAATAATTTTATCAAATTTAATAATCTTTCTAAAATGCAAAACTAAAATAATAAATAATTAGAACTAATACCTGTTAAAAATATGCCTTCTTTTGAATTTGGGTCAAGTCAAACTAATTAACTCATTAAGCTGGTTTAGGATCACACGCATTAGAACCATAATCGATTTATGCTTCTCACAGGCCAAGTCCAATTGATATTTGTTGACTCGTTGACCGGGCTAATATACCTATATATATGTGGAAAAATTTTAGAATTCATCCGTTATATTAGAGACATGACATTTTTAATCAATCAAATAATTTTTTTAAAAAATTATTCGTCACATTTGTTGGTTTAACTGGGTCAGTATCCTGCCCTGTGGCTGGAGGTCATATTGGGCTGAGTCACGTTCAAAATGACATGAGGTTGGATAGGCCGAGTCATATTCGAAGTGGCATAAGGCCGCGTGGGCCGAGTCACAATTGAAATCCGTGGGCACTGTATCTGTACGCTTTAAGTGAATTGATTGCGTATTTCTAACAGCTCGAGCTTTTGAGATTAATAGTTAACGCCAACGATCTGACAAGTGGTATCAGAGCCAGAGGTCACGGGTTCGATTCCCACATGCTGCAAATGTGTGTAGATGCTGGAGGGAGGATTGTTGGTTTAAATGGGCCAGCATCCTGCCCTGTGGCGGGAGGTCATGTTGGGCCGAGTCACGTTCGAAATGACATGAGGTTGGGTAGGCCGAGTCATGTTCGAGGTGGTGTAAGGCCGCGTGGGTCGAGTCACAATTAAGACCCATGAGCGCTGTATCTGTACACTTTAAGTGAATTAGTTGCGTATTTCTAACAGCTCGAACTTTTGGAATATAATATAAACTTTCTCGTATATATGATTGCGTACGGATATAACATTGAGGCCAATTAATTAGCGTCACGTGCAAGGCCAATTAATCAAGGTTGTTGGCCCGGCAGTACGGCAGCAGCAAGGAGGTGCACGACACGCATGCGACGACTGATTGAAGTCGGCAGCAAAGCGACGATTCTCGACCAATTTTCTGAACATGTCGGATCCATCGATGCAAGAGCATAAAGGATTTGATCAGAGTTTTCTATATTTTTTAATTTGTTCTTCTTATTTTTACGAAAAAAAATTTTCAGTATTTTTCTGAAATTTGCAGTGGAACAAGAGAAAGTTAAAATTCACCGTAAGGCTTTTAATTTTTTATTCGGAGAAGGCACAGCATGTAAGTTTGTATTTTCTATTTTTTCATATAATGGAATATATTTTTCTCGCTGTCTCGTGGACGTAGGCAATTGCTGAACCGCACAAATCTTGGTCTTTTTTTTCTATATTTTTTTTCTTACCGTTTGTTCGAATTTTGTTATTCTTTCGTGCTTATTTATTGATAGCGTATGACGAACGATCCATGCAGTTTACAATAATACCGACTTAACTAACTAAAACAACTTAAATTTAAAAAATTAAATTGATCTCAATAAAAAAAATTTAATTGAGAATGCCGTACAAGTGATGGGATGTCCCTACTTGCCTTCAAATTTTAAACACTCTTTAACCTAAAAATATTTAAATCTAAATTTTAATATCATATTGAATATTCAATGTTTTAAAATTCAGCTCAAATTGGCCGCTTCCATTGGGCCAACCGGAATCAATTAATAAAACGGTTTGGTTCAATCCCTTTAACCGGATAAATTAAAAAATTCACTCTGTATCGTTCGATCCGACGGTTCAACCACCAAACCGGTATAGATCTCACCAAATCAAATGAATTTTATTTTTATTTTTACCTTTTTTTGTTCATTTAGTATACTTAATTATTTTATTTACGATTGATTTTTGCTAATTTTATTTTCTGTTATAAAAAATAAAACTTAAAAATTTTGTATCTACTTAATTTAGTCTAAAAAAATCAGTATTTCATAATTAGATATGATATTAAAATAATAATAAAAATAATAATTATTAAATATTTATGATGTTATGTTGACGTAACCTAATAATATTTTTAGATCACTGTAAAAACCAATGTTTAAAATGTTGTGAATAACAACAAACATTAGAATTTGGACATCATTAAACTGCTAACGACGTTGTTGACTTAACAAGCGAAAGTTGGTCAAAAGAAGCGCTTTTGTCAACTTAAGATAAGAAAAGAAATACCCAACACTTCCCCATTCTAATCCCTTGCCCAACTTTTTAGTTACAAAATTTATAATTTTTTATTCCTTAGGAAACAGATTAGGAAACTTCGTACATTAACGAAGAAAAAGAAATTTCAAATTTCTCTCCCCCAAGTTGAAAAGCAAAATTTAGTATCTTATATTGCAGTAAATTATGACAAATTTAGTACCTTATTATTTCTTTTTGACATTTTATTATATAAAAGTAAACAAATTGAACACTCTACAAAATTTAACTTTTCATATTTATCTCTTCAAAAGTTTTAATATTTTTAAATAGACACTTGGTATTATGATCTTTTAGAAAAATATAGTTAATTATAGGTAAAATACTTAATTCTAATTAGTGAATTAGGTAAATTGATCTTTTTATCCTCTATTATTTGTAATGGTATAAAAAATGACTGTTAAAAATTTTTAAGAGAATATTTCTGTATAATTCTAACAGTTGGAGTTTTTGGAAGAATATATTTGTAATGGTAAAAATGTTAATTTTTTTTATCTTCTATTAAAAAAAATAGTACTCTAATGGTAGCAAATCAGAGTGATAAATATAAATATTATTAAATTTTTGTAGAGATAAATATGAAAAATTAAACTTCGTAGAAATATATTTACTATTCGATATGTTTATAGGAAGCTGTATGCAATTAACACATAAAAAATACACACTCTTAATAATATATATTTGTTTTATATATTTATATTGTAAACAAACTTGAATAATAGCTTGGCCACAATTTGAATACTCTATTTATAAAATTTACAAAAAAAAAAATGAAATTTAATGGAAAATTTCAATTCTCTTTGGATTCCCAAATGCGTACGCCGTTTTTATAAAACAGTTTGAATAATTGAATGGGTCAAGTTTAATAAATTTCTCATTTCTTAGCCCCTAAATTTTGTGGAATTTGCGTAAAAAAAAACGAGATAAAAAAACGACTCTTATGTATGAAAAGGGTGGATACGTCTTTGACTGAGCGATAATGGTCAAAAAAGAAGATCTTTTTTAACACTCTTTTGTGAAAATGTATAGACACCCCTAATCTATAGTCTATTCCGAGAAAGACACCCCCAAATTTCTTTCTTTTTGGAACTAAGTAGATTTGATAAGAAATTAATAGTTCAAATTTTAAAAATTTAATTATATTTTAATAAAAAAATGGGTGAATTAACAGTTAAGAACTAATAATAAAAACTTAATTAAAAAAAATAGAAGTTGAGGGATCATAGTGAAATAAAACAAAATACAAGCCGAGGCCCTTGCTTCCAAAATCACTGTAGTTGAAGGGTTATGCTTCATTTTTACCTACAATTCTTTTTTTCCCTGCTCTCTTTGTATTTCCTTTTAAGAGAATTGGATTGAGAGAGAGAGAGAGAGAGAGAGAGAGAGAGAGGGATTGGGGATTTGGTCACATGGGGAATTTGTGTGGGAGCTCTGCGAAATGCGCCAATGCTTCTTCTCCTTTGGCCTCGAGTAAGGAATTGTTTTTTTACATGATTTTCTGAGGGTTTAAAAAAAAAAAAAATTTTCATTTGTGTTTTGAGTAGAGGATTTGTACGAGGTAGTTGTTGTGCGAACCCATTTGATAATTTCATGGTTACCAATACGCTTATGGGTTTTTTATTAATCTTTTTGTTCAACGATTGATGATGGAGAAATTTTAAAACCGAATTTTTCTACTCCCCTTCATTTTCGCCGAGTTTTTTTTTTTTTTGGGGTATTGAAGTTGTGAATTTTGGTTAATTTTGTAGATGTGCTCTAATTAGTATTTTGTATGTTGTTTTCTCTTTTTTTTTTTCCATTGATTTGTTGTTGTGAAGAAACAAAATTTTGAATTGCAAAGCTGAGAAATTGAGTAAAAATTGCTCCTTTTTTCGTTTTTTTTGGCCTCTTCAACTATTAACTCAATGTGAGGTGTTAATCACCCAATTTAAGAATCTATATTATTAGCACGGAACGAGTTCATGTAGCAAGAATAATGAGATGAAGTTCGAGAGAAATTAGAAATTTCGAAATTTTCCCCTGTAATTGTTGTTCTTTTATTTCTTTAGAAAATGTCGCGAAAGTACAGAGAAGAGAATAATTTAAG
Organism: Ananas comosus; assembly: GCF_001540865.1. NCBI lineage: Eukaryota > Viridiplantae > Streptophyta > Magnoliopsida > Poales > Bromeliaceae > Ananas > Ananas comosus. The sequence goes on along the minus strand of NC_033638.1, from coordinate 8,437,203 downwards.
TACTCATTTCTCAAAAAAAAAAAAAGTACTCGTTGCAAAATTTGATTAAAGAATAAATGAAATACTCATAACGGCGCAACGATTAATATTTTGATTCTATTGAAGTAGTTTTTCGCACTTTATTTATCTAGATGAGTCTGATGAGATGTTGTGTTTTTGTATATTAGAATAAAGTGATATAAATGAAATAAATGAGGAAGTAGTAGTGAAGAAGTAATATAGCGGAAATTATGGTTTGTGATGCTACGTTGAATAAGAATTGATGAGGATAAGGGCATGCTATCCTTTTGGTAGTATTAGTGAGGCGACGCGGCTACGTTTTCATTTTCGCTTAATGTGGAAGTTAAGTCGAGTATACCAAACAGTGTTGCATTGAGTTTGCTCGGATTATAAGCAAAGAATACACGGTTATTGTAGTAAATGTTAGATGAACTGAGTTCTTATGAAACTGACAAAGAAGTGCGGCAAAATTGCGAGTTTTGTTTAACATGTTCGACTTTTTTCTGAGCTGCAACTTAAGGGCCGAGAAAATGACCAAATAGATGAACTGATGATAATAATAACATACTGTATTCTTTTTCTGTAATTATGTCTTCATTGTCGGATTTATATTCGAAATCATTTGCAGGATCTGTCATTGTCGGATTTGTATTCAGAAACTTTCACTTTTCCTGTTCTAATATGATTTATGAAGCCTAAGAAAAACTCCATTCTATGTCTCTCACCTGCAGAAACTTCGCTGCCTAGCAATACTACTTCCAACTCGACGAGTTCGAGCAAGACAACTCACAAAAGTTCGGTCAGTTCTCTTCCGTCATTCAAAAGTGAGGCATCGCCGGCAGTTAGCGTGAAATCATTCAGCCTGATTGAGCTCAAGTCGGCCACAAAGAACTTCGGTTCGAATTCATATCTCGGGGAAGGAGGGTTCGGCTGTGTATATAAAGGATGGATTGATGAGAACACCTTGGCCCCTACGAGGCCTGGGGCAGGGATTGTAGTCGCCATTAAGAAACTCAAAAGGGAAAGCTTTCAAGGGCATAAAGAATGGCTGGTATATCTTTTATCTTTTTTCTCTTTCCTTTTTTTCTCGTTAATTGGTGAACTTCGCACCTTACTTTACCCCTTCAATTGTACTCACAGGCCGAAGTTACCTATTTGGGCCAGCTTCGCCATGAAAATCTCGTAAAGCTCGTAGGATACTGCTCGGAGGCTGACAACAAGCTACTAGTGTATGAGTACATGCAACGAGGAAGCTTGGAGAATCATCTCTTCAGAAGTATGTTAATGTTCGCTCTTGCATTCGAACCTCTTCTTCACCGTCTCTCCCTCTTTTCTATCTCTACAAATAGTGCTATGAAGAGGGCAAAAGATTTTGTACTATTTGAATCTCTCCTGAGAGAGATAGATAGGATTAAGATACGCCTATATCTACACGAAACTAACTTTATACTTGAATTTTCGTTGCTTCAATGAGATTACTTAAATTTGTTTACCTTAAACATCTTATATTGTTTTTTTAGTTGAATTTGTCCTGAAACTGGCATACAACAATAAACATACTCAACTAGAAAATCTGAAAGTTCTTCATTAATTTGTTCTATTTTCAACAAAGTAGGAGTGGGTCCATGCGCAAAAGACGCTTCCAACATCTTTTAAACTAAATGAATTTGATTGTTTGGTTCGTCTATGACAGGAGGGGTGCAACCTGTTTCTTGGGCTATGCGGGTCAACATCGCCACCGACGTCGCTCGAGGGCTATCATTCTTACATCGCCTGGATACTCAAGTTATCTTCCGCGATTTAAAGTCCTCAAATGTCCTTCTTGATTCGGTACAGTTTCGGAGACTTGCAGATAATTCACTTGACATATTGAAATTCTGTTAAAACTGACATAGAAAGTAATTCTACAGGATTTCAGAGCAAAACTGTCAGATTTTGGCCTAGCTAGAAATGGTCCTACTGGAGATAAGTCGCATGTTTCAACTCGGGTTGTCGGAACCCGTGGCTATGCGGCTCCAGAATATATTGCTACAGGTTATACTCCGACTCATCCTCAATTTATACAACGCCGATAAATATGAATTTTATGTTCGCTGTTATATATTTAGAATGTATTCAAGTTGAGGTGGTGACACATTACGTCAGAGATGAAATTCCAGGAATAGGATAGTAGTGTTCAGTTCGAGAGTTCTTTTTTCCGCCCCTCAGAGCACGGTCCGATTTCGATGAACAGGGTCGGTTAGTGATAACTTTTTTTCTGACAATGTTTACATTTTTCTGCTAGGCCACTTATCCGTGAAGAGTGACATATACAGCTTCGGTGTAGTGCTATTAGAACTGTTATCCGGAAGGCGAGCACTGGATGAAGATCGAGGATCCACCGAAGAGACACTTGTGGACTGGGCTAAGCCGTATTTGAACGAGAGAAGGAAAATATTCAGAATCATGGACACGAGGCTCGAAGGTCAATACTCGAAGAGAGAGGCGCAGGCGATCGCGTCGCTTGCGTTGCAGTGCTTACACAGTGATCCGAAGAACAGGCCGAGCATGAGTGAGGTCCTACAAGTATTAGAAGATCTTAAGCAATCTAAAGATACTACTCTGTTACCGCCTCGAGCACACTCAAGGGAGTAGATATTGTTGCGATGATGCCGCATTTCTCCTATTTATGTAGCTTTGGAGGAATATGTGTAGTCATATTTCGTTTTTTTAAAGGTTTTAGGCGGAAATTATGTAAATGGTACGTAGAATGTATAATATATTTTGGGCACCTGAGGTTTTTGCTAGTTTTCATGTAATTTGCTTCTCTCTTTTGTATATTGCACTTGCTGTTTGTTTAAAATTGAATGTGGATTATAACATTTTATTCAAAACATTTTATCGCAATTCTCATCTACCATATATTACAAGGTTCTTGTGTAAATTAGAGAAAAATATTGGGCAAGTTATTAATGCATCCAAAAAAAAGTCGTCAAATATCTGTTAGAAAATATATGGAAAAACTTCAAATACCATCCATATGGTTTCACGCCATACGGTTTCACGCTTTCTCACTTTAGTATACCGTAATTTAAAGTGTATCAATTTAGTATCATGTAGTTTTATTTTTATCTCTTTATTATCGATTCCACTAATTTTTTTCATTAAATCAGTGACAAAGTTAAAACTATGGATACTAAAGTGAATATTCGATAAATTTAGATGGAGTATTTGAAGTTTTTTGTTTATAATTTAACGAAATATTAACGGAGAAACTGCCGAAAATATAAAAATAAAATCATAGGACACTAACTTGATACACTTTAAACCACATGATACTAAAGTGAGAAAGTGCGAAACTACAAGGATGGCATCTGAAGTTTATCAAAAATTTAATAAATATTTTTTCAGAATAGAAAAAACTTCTAGTTTTTTTTTTTTTTAAGTACTTTAAAACTCAGGGGGATAATATATGTTTCTAAAATTTACAAATTTTTTTTTCTATTTTGACCAAGAAACCAATCACAAACAAGGGGGTAGAGCTGCACCTGGTGCACCACGTCAGCCGTGCGCCCAGAACCATCCCACCACTTTAAAATTATGTTATTTTATTATTTTTCAACTTGAAAACTCTTTTAACGGTTAGCATGGATGACGTGGTGCACCGGTTGCTTGCAGCAATTTCACCACAGCGTGTGGCGCTTTTTAACTGGCTCGGCCCACAAGATGATGTGGCAAACCATGTTCTAGCAACAGGGCAATTGCCACGACCTAGTTTTGGTGCGACTCACTCTTTTATATTATCCATGCTGACGTGTACTCACCCTTTAATTAATCTCTACACGCCGACGAAGCAAAATCTCTTAACAATCATTGCTTCCCTTCCAATCACAATTAAGACCAAGCAAATTTTTTTTTTAAAAAAAGAAAGTAAAAATGTAAAGAGACCCCTCAATTTATAGCCCATTTTGAAATTAACCTCTCAACTTTAAATTATTTTAGTTAATTGAGTTAAACTTTTTGTTGAAATTATCAATTAATTTGGGTTTAAACTCATTCAATTATAAACAATCAAAAGTTTTGAGTGATCTCAATTATAAAAATATTACATTACAGTTGAGGAGGTCCTATTTCAGAATTGTCTATAGTTGAGGGGTCTCCATACATTTTTACCCAATCCGAACCTTCCATCCGCGTTCCCTCCATCAATTGTACGGTCTAGATCGCCCCGTGAGACACCACAGTAAAAGAGATTCCATACTCGACTCACACCAAAACCACGCGCGATTATGTCATCGTTATTGTTATGTTACCGGATAAGCAAAGGCCATAGAGACGGAGGAGTAGAAGCGACGCAACGAGGAGTGTATGGCGAGGAGATCGCCCCCGAGCCGTTGGATGATGATCGAACGGATCAGACCTCGTCTTCTTCGTCGACCCCCGCGACAACGACGTTGGAGCCCAGAACCCTAGATATCTCGATCGAGATCCTCCATTGTTCTCGCATTGAAGTAGTGGTTGGATAACTCGGATATGCTATTTGTTGTTCTCCACACACTTTGCAGGTATGTAGGTGAAAATTGTAAGAGACTCCCTCAACTGTAGCCAGTTTCGTAATGCGCTCCTCAGCTTTTTGGCACATATTTTAGTTTTAGTTATTTTGATTTGAATCGTTTTAGTTATTCGAATCGAATCATTGAAATTTACTTATTTGTCACTAAATTTAGTAAAATTTCTGATTTATATAGTATGGATAACTTAAATTGAAACAATTGAATGTAAAGGACTTGTGCTAATATTTCTATGCTCTTGAATTTAATTTAGGAATTTTTTTTGGTATCATTTTGCAGTTAATATTGTGTTCTCGAATTAATTCGGAAAAAAATGGGTCTCCGTTCAAAATATTGCGGAGCTTTGTTACACACACTGTATATTTTCTATGCTTTTTATCAAGCATTTGCGGGTAATGGGATCACTGCAACCCAAAATGCTCTTCTGCTTGTTGATGCTTCATCTCAATCGGGCCGGAAGATGCCCGACAACTTGTTCGGTATCTTTTTTGAGGTGAGATAAGTGTTCTTTGAATCATTTCTTATGTCAATTATGTTATTCTAATTTCTCAACGAAATTTACGCATTTTTGAATCTTAATTGTGACTTGCATGGTGATTGATGGACTTTCGCTCGGGTATCGATTAGTTTGGGTTTCCGTTTATTCCCTTATTTTGGTTGATTTTAATGTAACACGGACTATCAATCATTTAGAGTCGACTATTTAATCTTTCAAAATTTTGATTTTGCTGTCTGATCTTTCAATTTGTTTGATTTGAGAATTACATATAAGTATACTAACTAAACTCGTAAAGATGAACACCACATTCAAACTTTAAAATTGTTGTTGACTTAGTCAAATCAAGCATTGAAAGATCATGTGGTAAAATCAAAAATTTTAAAAGTTCGGGTATTCGACTCTAAATGGTTTATAGTTCAAGTTCTGTATGTTTCTATCTTCATGTTTTTGTTGGTGAAGTTTTATCTGAGGAATGCTTTAATAGTTATGAGCAAAAAATTTATTGTTTTTTCTTGTTTAGCCCTCTTTATGCTGTGGACTGCTCAGTGAAAGATTATTGATCACTTATTAACTCCATTATAGGAGATCAACCATGCAGGAGCTGGTGGATTATGGGCAGAGCTTGTAAGTAATAGAGGTAAGGATCATTAAATATCTGATGATCCAATTGATTTATCTTAAACTAAATCCTTTAGCTGATATTAGTAGTTTTATTTGAACATCTTTATTTTCGTGAATAAGCAACCAATGATCAGTGACAAGTGACATTGTATTTTTATTGTTCTTGTCATTTTGTTCCAGAGTGGATACATTTATCAACCAACTTCTGATTATGTATATATTTGACCTCTTCTAAAAAACTGCCGATTTATCTTGCAGGTTTTGAAGCTGGAGGTCCGAATACTCCATCAAATATTGATCCATGGGTCATAATAGGCAATGAATCACAAATAATTGTATCGACCGATCGTACATCTTGTTTTGCCCGCAATAAGGTGGCACTTCGGATGGAAGTACTTTGCGACGATAAAGGATCCAACACCTGTCCTGCTGGAGGTGTTGGTGTATATAATCCTGGTTTCTGGGGCATGGTATGGCATTATGTTATCTATCTTCTAATAAGCAACTAATTTACTATGTAAATATCTTTTGTTTTTTTTGCATGATATGTACTTGCAATAATTATCTGAAATATCTTGATCCCAAATATCTACTTGATACCTAGTCATTAAGTTGTTGCTGATTCCATCTTTTTTGCTATCTCTTAATTATGTATTTACAAGGTAATTTTACTTGGATTTTTTTCTAAATTGTAATGGTCTAAGATCTGTTTAAAATTTCTATTTGTAGGCACTAATTTTCAATTTTCTATTGTGGCAATTTAGAATATTGAACGAGGGAAAGCCTACAAGGTGATCCTGCATATTAAGTCATTTGACTCGGTGAAATTGTCAGTTTCGCTGGTGAGCTCCGACGGACGACAAAATCTGGCTACGCATAATATAATGTAAGCATTATTTGGGGTCTAATAACTTGAGAGGTTAAATTTAAAATACCGTCATTCCTGTTGTTTCGCTTCTTTCTATTATAGCAATTGACAAATTTATTTTTTGTAGAGCTGAGAGCTCAGAACTCTCAAACTGGACCAAGATGGAATTTCTGTTGAAATCCAGAGGAACAAATGCCAATTCAAGACTTCAGTTGACGACCACTGAGAGTGGGACAATTTGGGTCGATCAAGTGTCGGTTCTGCCATTAGACACATACATGGTATAATTTATTTCTTTATTTTTTGATTTCTCCTGCTGCATCATTAGATTCTTAGATCTCATCGAGAGCAGCTGGTAAGGAATACCTTAACAGCATTCCTTTTTAGTAGTTAAAATTTAGTTCATGATCCTGGTTATTGCCAAATGACTATGTTGAGATGTTGCTGGATTTCTTGGATACTTGTATATAGGTAATCATTGATTGCATATTTTGGTTCACGCATAATCTAGGGACACTATATGATCAATCCTTCAAATAATTGATGGGCCATTTTCGTATTTTCTTGGAGCATTAAAGAGTTTAAAGAAGTAAGCTCATTTTAGCTTCAGATTTGAGTCCTGTTGAATGGCCTGCAACATTCCTAATGTTTAGTGATTGAAAATAAGAGGTTTTGGATGTAATCTACCATTCGATCAAATGACATTAAATAAACTGATCCATGATCAAACTAATGTCTTTTGGTTCTCTTATGACATATGTGCAGCATTAATTATGATGCTTTACGTCATTAATTTCTACAGGGGGATGGCTTTAGGAAAGGGCTGGCTTCAATGCTCGCAAATCTAAAACCTCGATTTCTCAGATACCCAGGTTCATATGAAATTTGCTCTCTGACTACTTTTCTGCCTTAGCATTCAAACTCAACACCCATAGGGATAACAAGTCAAAATAAAAAACTATATCAGGACCTGTTTCTAGCTATGTAGCTTGTGGTGGAAAAATAGTGCATATATTGTAACAGTACATTTGGTTGACAATGTCTGAAATTTCTCATATATTGCCCTGGTTTGGTAATAAGAGTGGCTGAATTTATGGCTTAATAAGAGCAATACATCTGTTGGGAAATCTGATTTCACTAAAAGCCCTGTTAAGGAATATTAACAAATAAGCTGTTCGAACAACTATTAGCTAATAAGTTGTTTGAACATGAACATTGTTTCTGCCGTTCATTTAGCAACATTAGTGATATGATAAGAGACTACTAATGTTGGTTTGTCGGCTATTTTGTGGTTTAGGTGGTTCTTATGTTGAAGGCGAATGGCTGAGGAATGCGTTCCGGTGGAGTGAAACCGTGGGCCCATGGGAAGAGCGGCCCGGTCATTTTAATGATGTATGGAAGTACTGGACAGATGATGGACTTGGTTTCTTTGAGTTCCTTCAAGTGGGTATCTTGTTTTTATTTGAATAAAGAAATTTCTTAAGGTACAAACCATTTCAATCTCAGTAACTCCGCTGATTTGGTTATCGGTGTTGACTTACTGCAGCTAGCAGAGGACCTAGGTGCTTCTCCAGTATGGGTAGCCAATAGTGGTAACAACTTTTCTCCTCAAAAGAGCTATTCTCATGGAAACAGAATTAGACCTTAAACAAATTTCAAAAAAATTTCATCCAAACCTTTTTTGATGTAACAGGAATCAGTCACAATGATCAAGTTAGCCCTTCAGTCATCTCAGGCTTCGTACAGGCATGTTTTTGCTGATTAATTAATCACTTGCCATTGATAAGCTATTAACAACATAAATTTTCAGCCACTAGCATATGGACAAGTTTGTAATGTCGACAGGAATGTATAGTCTTTTTAGTTAATATTAATCGGTTCTCTAAATATGTATCCTAGGATTATGGGTTTAGTTTTCTTCCCTCATCCTTCTCATGATTTGGAAGTATCTTAGCATATGCGTCTAGTGACTCCCTGATTTTACAGTGAAGCTTTGGTAGCTGAAAGTTAAATGTATTAGGCTTCACATTTCTAAAATAGTGCTACTATGCATGTGATATCTAGTGCAAATTAATAGCTCCTTATTTTCCTCACTATTCCAGAATATTCTTGATGGTATTGAGTTTGCTCGGGGAGATCCCAAGTCTCAATGGGGTTCCATCCGTGCAACAATGGGTCATCCAGAACCCTTTCAGCTAAATTATGTTTCATTAGGGAATCAGGATTGTTGGAAGAAACAATACATAGGTACGCATTTTGCTCTCTCTTTTTTTTTTTTGCATGACTACTGTAAGTTGAGCACATGCAATGCATAGTGATAGGTTTTGTTAGGAAGAAGAGTATTATGTACACTCAACTTTGCATAGTACAGTGTTATGACTAAACTACTAAGTTTAAAGTTGATCAAGTATAAATTCAGGACAAAATAGATGAGAACTCATTCACGCTGTCTATAGGTTGCTGATCACTTTTATTGATATTAGTCAAATGTCTTGTGATGTTAGGACTAGATTGTTTGCATATATATGTATGTAATATGTGTAACTAACAAAATCTGGGAACCAGGACTCTATGGGACTTTGTTGTTTTACATAGGAGGTATTTTCGGCTGCCCTGTAAGATCTGTTGATAGTTGAAAGGAGGAACAGTTCAACTGTTCAAGTATCCTGACTTGTTACTGACAGGAATATTATTGAGTTTTTTGTGATTCTCTTTGGGAGATATTCTCAAATATACTACATGCAACCTATTACATCAAGAACCACTTGGCTCATCTTAATTTGCTATTGAACAGAAAACTACTTGAAGTTCTACTCTGCAATAAAAGCTGCCTATCCAGACATCAAGATTGTTACAAACTGTGATGGGTCTTTTCAACCGTTAAACCATCCTGCTGATCTATATGATATTCATGTAAGAACTAAGAATTGTTATCCTATTGATTAGTATATCCTTTTACAGTTTTACGAACCTACTACTCGACAGTACTTCCTAACCTCATCACAAAGGTGCTGCATTTCTAATGACAGGTTTATACCTCTTCTGGCGACATGTTTTCCAGGAATCATGAATTTGACCGGACAACACGCAATGGGCCCAAGGTATGATGCTGTTCGATACATATCTTTAATCATATTGTTGTTTTATCTCGCAGACTCGCACTTTTGATTATGACTGAAAATGACTTTGGAAGGTCCTCTTACTATGATATTTTAACAGGCATTTGTCAGTGAATATGCTGTGACCGGAAATGATGCTGGCAAAGGAACACTTGTCGCAGCATTAGCAGAAGCAGGATTTCTTATTGGAATCGAAAGAAACAGGTCCTTTAATAACTTAGCTTCATCACTGAAATCTCAAAAATTCTGGTTGTAACTGTATATGTCAATGTGAGCGTGACTGTTAATTTGCTTATTTGGTGTTAAGAACAATTTATCTTGGATTGATTTTTAAGAACAATATATCTTGGTTTGATTTTTACGACAATTTATCTTGGATGATTTCTAAGAACAATTTATCTTGGATTGATGATTATTTTTGTAATAGCTTTATTATTATACATTTCCTGATGCTTTGTCACTGCACATGAAAGTTTTCCTCTTAGTGGTAAAAATTGATTCCGTTTATCTTCATTATTATTGCATGTGAGCATCATGTTTTTCTTACTTGTACTGTTTAATGATGGTTTGAACATCAAAATCCAAAAATTTAAAATTTAATGCTCATCCCACATTTTAGTTTCACAATGGGTAGATAACCAAGATATATTAGAATTCCTGTTCATATTCAACTTGAAATTTGTCAAGCAGATTTTTTTTTTTTTCCTTTCCCTACAACTTACTCTATCCTGTTTGCTAACAATGGTTGATTATTCAGTGATGTTGTTGAGATGGCAAGCTGTGCTCCACTCTTTGTAAATGACAATGATCGCCAGTAAGCTCCTTTTTCATCATTATTAGCCCTTTTCTATAAAAATTTGATATTCGTTCTTATAATTTTCTTCCAATCATTAAGGTCTAATTCATCAGTTTATTTCATGTTATTTATTTAGATAAAAGGGCTATTCTCCTAACACTTCGAAGTTTTTATGTGGTCAAGATTTAATCCAGATGCTATCGTCTTTAACTCGCGGCAACAATATGGAACTCCAAGCTACTGGATGCAACATTTTTTTAAGCACTCAAGCGGTGCAATCTTTCACCCTTCCACCATTCAAGCTGGAAATTATACTTCTTTGGTTGCGTCAGCAATTACTTGGCAGAATTCACACAATGACAATACTTACCTAAAAATAAAGGTAATTTTATGCTAAATGCTGCAAGGCGACCTTCGGTTAATGAACATAACAATGCCAAAACAAACGATATTGATTTCTAAACCAATACGACTCTGGTTTTTCATTTTGTTAGCATTTGAACCTTTTCAAGTGTTGTATCAGATTGTTAGTTAAATGTTGAATAACATGATCATTAGATATGCCATAACCACACAATTGTTTTTTTCTGCAGATTGTGAATTATGGTGGCGACCTTGTGAATTTGAAGATCTCAGTGACTGGATTAGAAAATAATGTCGACTCCTCGGGATCAATAAATACTCTGCTTACATCAAGTCAGCCACAAGATGAGAATTCTTTCCAGAATCCAAAAAAGGTTGAGTATCATAGATTTTCTTTCCAGCTTTCGATGTTTTCAACAAGCAAAAGAGACTGTAGTCATGCTTTAATTTAAGATGATTATAGCTGAATGTTTTTCTTTGACATGCGTCTTCTCTTATTACTTGTTCCATTGATTGTTGGTTATTTCGTATCTTATATCTCTCTATTGAATTATGTAGGTGGTGCCGGTGCACAGTGCACTTCCAAATGCAGGAACAAAGATGGATGTTGCGATTGCACCGTATTCTCTCACCTCATTCGATCTCCTGCTCAATCTCAATGGGTACAAGGCTGCTATTTGAGTATAAGTACGAACAAAGGACAATGTAATCTTTAGAGACAATAAAATAGCAAAAGAACAAAATAAACAAAAAGGTATTCTGGTTACAAATTGCTCTTTGCATGTATAAATTATTTCCTCTCACAAAAAGTATAGAGGAGAATCAAGCGTGTATGGTGGCATCTATAATTCTAATTAAGTCGAGATAATTTGCACGAAAAGATCGTATAATTTCTATGCAATGTTCAGTCGAAGATTTAGTTATGAGACCAAATGACATTCTCACAAGGTTTTCCCAAGGATCTCTTACAACTCTGAAGTAAAATGAAGTAAAATTTTAGATAACATTTTGGTGAATAAACATCACAGACGAAAAAAGAGGGCCGTCAATGCAGTACCAAACCTGCAACTCGGTCCAATCCGGATTAAACATTCTTCAACTTCTTCATCTTCGAAGGCGGCCATCTGCCCTTCTTCCTGAGCCTTCGCTTCCGCACGAGGCGCTTGCGTCGAAGCCTTAATTTCTTCGCCAGCTTCATCTTCAACCTTTGCTCAAGAATCATTTGCTGTTTTGATTCTAAAGGAAGATTCTCGACTGATACTGCTTCCTCTGATTTCTCTGATTCGGGTTCGGTTTCATTTACCGCATCAGCCTCCGAAGAAGCATGAACAGCTACCGACCTCTCATTGCCATAAGAAAAGCGAGTGGGAATGCTGATCCCATTTGAGAACCTTTGGTTGAAAACGGGGTTATTCTGTTGTAATCTTAAGTCTGAAAAAAACACAATAAAAACACTTAATAAGTTCATCTTTTTCTTGTCGAAGAGAAGGTAAAATTCTCAATAGGATTAGCGACATCCGAAATAACTAAAAGATGGATATTTGTCAGTAATAAAGTATGAAATTTTGTCAAGGTCACATTAAAAGAAAGGTAAGGACAAATCACAAAATTTCATATCAAATTTCATATCAAATTTCATATCTTTTTTGGTTTTGATAAATGGTAAATCAAAATGCAGGTAATGAAACAATACCTCAATTAGCATCTCAAATGGCTAAAAAGATGGATGAATTGTCAGAATACAGCACACAGAGTTGTTCAGAGTCTACTGAACATGATCATGTTACAATAAAGAAATTTTAGGACTTGTACATAAGAGAGTGTTACAGCAGTGAACAGAGAAAACTAAGCAGAGGTTATAAGTAATCAAAAACAATAAGAAACATACACTCCAAAAAAAAAATCTCAGTATTAATAGACAAATTGCTACAAATACATACCCAAAATGAGCTAAAAATTAAAGGGGCAACAAAATGTCCAGAGAAGCAACAAAGGTGCTTGTAGAAATGCCTAAATGAGCAAGAAGATCACAAAAGTAGACCCCTTCAGCAATTTAAACAAAGACCAGTTCATAGAAACCACAAACCGAATCAACAACATGAACACAGCACAACTTCGTGGGAATTAGCAAGGCCGGAAAAGGATGGCTTTTAGAATTACTCACAGAGATTAGCGGAAATGGCGAGGGATAGAGCTCGACGACGAGGAGGAGAAGGAGAAGGGGGTGATGTTAAGGAGAGGGGAGGAGTGAGGAGGTGGAGGAGCGCCATGGGAGAGAGCTCGCTTAAGGATAAGCCTCTGCTTCTCTTTTTATCCGTTGAAGGGTAATGGCTCACAGTGTAGAGGAGCTCTCACTGTAACACATTGAGCGACTCTTATTAATGGATTGGGCTAAACTGGGCCTAATTTAAGGCCTATAGGCCCCAATTTAGTAAATAGGGTTTTGGGCTCAGCTCAAAATAAAGCCNTTTTTTTTTTTTTTTTTTTTTTTGTGCGCTTCAAAGGACATGTTAGGTACTGAGACTCATTTAACGCTTATAAATAAAATAGAGTTAAGATGAACACATATAAAAATATGTTTCTTAGTTTTTCAATAGGACACAGAACGGGATATTAAATATAAAATAAACAAAATATTTTTTTATCGTACTTTCTCATAGCTATTAACGCAATCTCTTCGCAAGTCCAAACAAAAGTTAAGTCAAAATATAAGTACTAAAGAGGAAAAACTTACTATTAGTTTTTTTTGTTATTTTGTTATTTTTCGCATTTGACGATGCATCGGTTGGTAGCAGTGTAGCATGCAAAGCAATAATATTGACTAGAGATTAAAAGAATTTATACACTAGAAAAATGCAACTACTGAAGTGTTATAGGGGGCTCTAATTTCCTTATACTCTAACAAGTATTTATTTTCTATTTATATTCCTAAAATAGCAGTGAAATTCAAGATATATCTTTCATTTAATTGAACAGGCCCATAGTTTTTTTTTTTTTTTTTTTCGCTATGACCAATCCACAGTTTTTTAAAAAAAATTTCCTTGAACAGGACACGAATCATACAACACCACCATGCCCTGGCACAGCACACGTGGCACAATCAGAACCGCTAGTTTACACTGCACTCTCTCAGGACGAAGGTACACCTCAAGATTCCCTTACACGTGTCAGCACTTCATTGGAGCACATAGATTTCACGGGATGCGGCACCCAATCACCAAAATCATCATCATCATCATTATCAATTACCATATTACATCTTATACCATACCCCCCCTCCCACTCCCAAGTGAAGGTCCCAAAGGCCAAAATTCCAATCTTCAGAGCACGAATCTGAAAGCAAACATGGCGGCGGCCGCCGAGCTCTCCCTGATCAAGCCGGTCAATCCCATCCGTCCATTCGGCAGACCAGTTGTTAGGCACCCTCATCTCAAATTCCGCATTGCCGCCGCCGCCGCTGCTATGGCCCCCCAGAAGCCGAAGAAGGCGGGGAAGACGTCGATAAAGGAGACGCTGCTGACGCCGCGGTTCTACACGACGGACTTCGACGAGATGGAGCGGCTGTTCAACACGGAGATCAACAAGAAGCTGAACCAGGCGGAGTTCGAGGCGCTGCTCAACGAGTTCAAGACGGACTACAACCAGACCCACTTCGTCCGCAACCCGGAGTTCAAGGCCGCCGCCGACAAGATGCAGGGCCCGCTCCGGGAGATCTTCGTCGAGTTCCTCGAGAGGTCGTGCACCGCCGAATTCTCCGGCTTCTTGCTCTACAAGGAGCTCGGAAGAAGGTTAAAGGTTCGAATCGTTAAGTATAAAATTATTTAAAATACCATTCTATCAGTTTGTTTCGTATTATTTAACATAAAAGTTCTGAGTTTAAGTCGCGTCAGACCTCTAATTCTCTATTGCCTTCTGTCTCGTCTATTATAAAACTTCAGTATCTGTTAATTTGTCTGAACTTCTTGCAATAAATGTTGAAATAAAAACACTACATTCTACTAGTAGGGCTTCTAATTTAAATTTTTTTTCCGAGCGTGTAGATGAATGAGCTTCTGAACTACAAAAATAGACGTTAAATCTTATTTCCGCGCCCTTCGCGGAGGATTTTTTTTTTCTTTTTCGAGGAATTACTGTTGTCGGATTACCGGCTTACTGAAAAATTTACATGGCAGAAAACCAATCCAGTAGTAGCTGAGATATTCTCCCTCATGTCCAGGGATGAAGCAAGGCATGCAGGGTATGCATTATGCACTTACTTTTCGCTGTATTTTTACTCTGATTTGAAAAGCGTACTACTTCAAACAGATCAAACTGATGTACCTCAAATTTTAAATCTTTCTTCTGTTTCAGGTTTCTGAACAAGGGTCTCTCTGATTTCAACTTGGCACTGGATTTGGGCTTCTTAACGAAGGCTCGGAAGTACACATTCTTCAAGCCCAAGTTCATCTTCTACGCGACGTACCTGTCCGAGAAGATCGGTTACTGGAGGTACATCACCATTTTTCGGCACCTCAAGGAGAACCCGGAGTACCAATGCTATCCGATCTTCAAGTACTTCGAGAACTGGTGCCAGGACGAGAACCGGCACGGCGATTTCTTCTCCGCGCTGCTCAAAGCGCAGCCGCAGTTCCTCAACGACTGGAAGGCAAAGCTGTGGGCTCGATTCTTCTGCCTCTCGGTAAATTCACTATAGTCACGCGATTCTGCAACTTCATTCGGCAAAATCGTAGTGAATTTAAAAAGACAATGAGTTGTCTACAAACTTTAAAATGCTCTTTAAGTTGGTTTGGTACAAAATATTTCCAAATTTTCGTCGGCACGTGTTTCTTTGCGTCATTTTGTTATCGAAGAGTCGCGCGATTGCTGAAGAATCTTCGAATCGCAGGTGTACGTGACGATGTACCTTAACGATTGCCAGCGTACTGCTTTCTACGAAGGAATCGGTCTCAACACCAAAGAATTCGACATGCATGTCATCATTGAGGTAACAACATCTTCTAATTCATGTGTAAATTCCCTTCATTTGTTACTTAATCCCTCATAAATGACCAATTTATCAACTTTGTTGCACAACTTACAATACTCTGCCTATATGTTCAATTTATGATCGAGTTTGATGTGATTTTAGACCAACCGCACGACTGCGAGGATATTCCCGGCCGTCTTGGACGTCGAGAACCCCGAATTCAAGAGAAAATTGGATCGGATGGTCGAGATCAACCAGAAGCTGGTAGCAGTCGGGGAGACCCAAGACATTCCCCTTGTGAAGAACCTGAAAAGGATTCCGCTTATTGCGGCCTTAGTTTCCGAGATCATCGCGGCTTATCTCATGCCCCCGATCGAATCAGGATCGGTCGACTTCGCTGAATTCGAACCGCAGCTTGTTTACTGATTCCTTTGTCAATTGGAGACATCTCCTACTTAATCTTCTGTAATTTGATAGTCTTTTCTACTGAAGAAAACTTGTACCAAAATTGAGTAAGGTAGTGACTTAAAAATGAGTGTGTTCTTGCGCTTCGATTTTGGTGTAAAGGAATGAGAGTGTCGACAATGCAAGATCAAGATCAGCTTGAGTGCTTCTTAAACTTTTAATTATCAACTATGTATGTGTGTGTAGTTTCCACTGAAAATTGAAATGCGGAATATATTAAGCTTTATCTGAAAAAGAAAATTGAAAATAGTGGTTCAGGGCTCTCTCTTTAAAAAAAAATAAATAGTAAAGGAAAAGGATAGATATACACAACGGATTGATATACACAACGGATTAAATGAGGTTTATGAAATATGGCGGAACTACCGATCGTCCTTAGAGCAAGTGGCAAAGAAATTGGTGGTTGGTATTCGAGACCTAAGTTCAAATCCTAGTTGATTCACATTTTCTAGCTAAATTTATTTCTAAATAAAATAAACGAAACGGATAGCATGCTACCTATCTCTCAACAAAAAAAAGGAAAAAAAAATATGGCGGAACTCTATTACAAGAGTGAGAAGTATGTAGCTTCTTGTTATGATATTCGAGATTACGAGCCAATTCTAAAGATCTTTTTTTATTATATGAAATTATGGTTCAATCTAGAAACTTAAGCCAATTAGATTTGAACTTACTAGTATATATCAACTCTTTACTCATCAAAACCATGCGCATTTTAACCTGCACTACTCGTGATTCGTGAATTCACCCAAGCCTATGCATTTAATCCGACACCTAGTTGTTTTTTCGGCTCTTCTATAAGCCCTGCCCTTAAAGCTTTTTTTATAAGCGACCACGAACTCACTCATCAAGATCATGCGCTCTTTAATATATGCCACTCAAAAATTCATCTTCAAGATATGCCCTTTTAAGTTTTCTTTTTTTGAATCACTGCAAATTCACTCGTTGAGACCATGCGTTTTTTAACCTGCGTCACTCGAGAGTGCAAATTTTTTTTATAAGTCACTACGAACTGACTCAATGAGACCATACGCTTTTTTAACCTGGACACTCGGGAGTTCATTCGAACTCATGCACTTAAGCTTTGCCTTTTCGGGCCTGACTGTTCCGGATGCACCAGAGCTACTAATTCGATCGCACCACAATTTCAGACAGAGCCTATAGTTTTTTTTTTTAAAAAAAGAAGACAAATCTAATAAAATTCACTGAGCCTAAAACCTATTACATCTAGATCCACTACTATATATTAATATTTTTTCACTCTTTTATCAATTATTTGGTATATAATAATTTACATATAAGTCCCCAACAACAAGTATCACACCATTCATCAAGTCACAAGGACTACCAATCAAGCCTTACCCAAAGCTTGTTTGGATGCTAAAATAACCCCATTATTCTTATTCTTATTCTTTTTTTTCTTTTTTTTCTTTTTGAGTAAACAGGGGTATACCCTATTTGGGTTACATTCTTATTCTTATTCTTATATTATAAAAAACAAGGCTCCTTTCATGCGCACCGTTCCCGGTTCCTCCTCCACCCACAGGAAACCTCTTATTAAACAAAAAAAAAAGGGGAAAAAAAAGCCCATTCTCTCGAGCCCTAAATCCCCCATCCACACGCCATCGCCGCCGCCGCCGCCGCCGCCGCGGGGGTTGCCGTCGCCGCCGCGGAGGTCCATGGGCCGGGCGGGGCGTTTACTCCTGCTCGTCGCCTCGGACGCGGCGATGGCGCTCGCGTGGGTGTGGGCGGGGGCGCTGGTGAAGCTGCTGGTCTACGGCGCGTTGGGCCCGGCGCACGCGCAGGGGGCCGGGGCCGACGCCCTGAAGGTGGGGCTCTCCCTCCTCTACATGTTCGTCTTCGCCGGGCTCGAGAAGCTCACCGGCGGCGCCTCCTACAACCCCCTCACCGTCCTCGTCTACGCCTTCCTCGGCAAATCCCACGGCTACCTCTTCGCCGCCTTCGCAAGGATCCCCGCTCAGGTTTAAGTTTCACGCTCCGTTTGAGATTGCAGAAAGAAAAATTGTGTTAAGTGCGGTACGAAAGAATGTGATTCTGTAGATAACATAATGTTTCGCACCGAAAAATGGAAAAGCATATGTCTGCGTCGTACTTTCGTTCCAACTCTGTTTTGCCTTAGTAGCATTATATGACCCTCGGCCCCAAATAGACCCTTAATTTAATTTGGTATATCATAAATTAGCTTTCTATTTGTGGATTTGTTATAGAATGTAAGTTCCATTTGGAGTTGGAGAGGAATTGTGTTTCGATGGTGAGAAAATATGATCGGAGCTGCACATATTATAATGAGTCTGTTATGATATATATATTTTGTGTCAACATGCATTTGCCCGAACTTCATTTTGCCTAATAGTGTTTGGTATTTCATAAATTAGCTTTTAGTTTGTGGATTTGTTATAGAATGTTTTCTTGTTACGGTTCAAACTCATTTTGAGCCTTCTTTTCAGGTTTGGTACAAACTAATTTCAAGCTTGAGTTGAAATTTATTTAGGAGGAGCCTGATGGGGCTAAAGTTTGACCCTGTTAAATGCAATATAATTTTGGATCATTTGTTGATATATTGAGGGTTTGGATCGCACCTTTAACATTTAACCTCTTAAATTTCCGTATTATATTCTAATTGATTAAGTTTTTATCTCTCACCTCATATGTTAATTCTACGTGCCCTTTAAATCAATTGTGCACATCAGCATAAGTGTTAAATATACCTTGAGCCCATTTCCAGTAAGAACGTAAAATTGATCTTTTGGATAATAGAGCTGAGCTCCTTTTAGTAGAAGTAACAAAAATAAAGAAAGAAATATATCTTTTCATGCTTTAGTTAATGGAAAACAATTCATTAACATTGTTAAAGAATAACAAAGAAGAATATAAAGAAAGAGAAGATATGACAAGGTTTAGGACGTTACTTTTTTTTTTTTCCTTTTTGTTTTTGGTTTTAAAATTACTATTTGAGCTGCTATTAATTGTAAACATGTTTCGCACCAACTATTGCTTTAGGTAAAATGAAAAAATAGGAAATAAAGATGCAGTAGTGATTGTTTTCTTGTTTAGAAACAATGGTAAGTTTGCGACTGGTTGGCATATCTTAGGCCTCTAGTTGTTTTGGGATTTGAGTAATTATAGCCATTTCAATCTATGAATTGCAAACGAAGGGGAGGAAATTGAGAACATGTTTCACATGACACAATCCACTTTTAGATCCAACTTGGAGCGATATGATAAGGTGGGCTTTGCAGATCCTGCTATTATCACTGCTAGAGAGAGAATCATGACAAAAGGGGAATTTAGTGTCCCTTGAGAAGCAAACAAAGGGGAGAAACCGAGAACCTGTTTCACATGACACAATCCACTTTTAGATCCGACTTGGAGCGATAATCAGGTGGGCTTTGCAGATCCTGCGATTATCACTGCTAGAGAGAGAATCACGACAAGAGGGGAATTTAGTGTCTCTTGAGAAGCAAACAAGGGAGAGAAATCCGGAACGTGTTTCACATGATGCAATCCACTTTTACATCCGACTTGGAGCGATACGATCAGGTGGGCTTTGCAGATACTGCTATTATCACTGCTAGAGAGAGAATCACGACAAGAGGGGAATTTAGTGTCTCTTGAGAAGCAAACAAGGGAGAGAAACCTGGAACGCATTTCACATGACGCAATCCTCCTTTTTCACTCATCGAGACCTGGCATTACGTGTCAACTGTTACTGGTTTAGATATAACCGGCAAATTGATTGCCAGATCCGCAGTATGAATATTGGTTCCATTTGCTAGAACCGCAGTATGAGTATTGGCTCCTGTAAAACATGGTCTTCAGTTCTAGAAGCAAAAAGAAAATAAGGCAAGAAATAAACACGCTTATGCAACAGCCTATCTTTTTTGATCTTAGAGTGCTTATCAAGAGGGATCCAACTAATGTAGTACTGTGGCTTGTGTGTGCTGTGGAATGTGGCTTGTGTGAGCTGTGGAATGTTGTTGTTGGCTTCTTTTGCTTTAGGTTTGTTAAGGCTATATTGATATGATTATTAGTCTTGGACAATCTAAGTTCGAAGCTTGATGTTGACAGTTGCCATGTAGACAACATTATTAAATTGTAGAAAAATTAAGCTAAATGTGATGCTTATCAAAAGGTTTCTATTTATTAATCATTGACCAAACCTGAGCTTTGTTTATCAAGATCGTTGAAGGTTAGTTATTTATGCTGTGTCCTGTGATTTAGTAACTTACAAAGAGAAACGAACTCCTTATAGAGTATTACTTGCATAGATTGTGATTTCTAATCCTTTCTTCACTGGAATTTCTATTTACTCCATTTGTAATTTGGCCTACCAGGTTCTTGGTTCAATAGTAGGCGTAAAGCTTATCCGACAAGTCTTCCCCAAAGTAGGTTATGGGGCTCGTTTGAATGCCGGTATTCATCATGGAGTGTTAGCTGAAGGGCTAGCGACATTCGTTGTCGTGATGGTTTCGCTGATGCTGACGAAGAAAGAAATGAAAAGTTTCTTCATGAAAACATGGATATCAAGCATTTCGAAGATGACACTTCATATCCTTAGCTCTGATTTAACTGGAGGAATCATGAACCCTGCCTCTGTACGCGCCTTTCCATACTTTGTTCCGAATGTGATCTATTTGTTTCTTGTTCATGTAGTTATTTTTAGATCTGGGAATCTTACCAATCTTGGATGTAAAGTGTGAAACTTCTCTTCTGGTGATTTTATCATGTTATAACAATCAGCTATTAGTTATGAGTTAGTGAAATTCTCCGAATTCATAAGAGAGAGAAAGAAAGATCAAATTTGCCTGACCTTTCCTGTGTAAGAGTTAAGATACAATATGGGAAACCACTTGAACTCAGGGGAGTAGATTTCTTACTAGATACAATCTGTAATTTAACCTAATGTTTTTAACTCATATTCTGTAGGCTTTAGGTTGGGCCTATGCGCGGGGCGATCACATAACGCTGGAGCACCTGTTTGTATACTGGTTGGCGCCGATCCAGGCAACTTTATTGGGAATTTGGGTGGTGAACTTGTTGAATAAGCCCAAGAAGAGCAAGGACAATGGAACTGAAGAATCTAAGACTAAATCAGAGTGAAGGGTCTTTACTTGTAGCTTTCTAGGATCTTGTACTATTTATCTCCTCTCCATTTTGTAACTAATTGACTTTTTCTGCTTACTTCTGTGTACTGCACAAGAATGTGCTTGTAAGTTTCTAATGGGATTTTTTTCGATAAACAGGAAACTTAAGATTAAGATGCTCCGGAATGGAAATGAGGGAATGTCCACAATAAATTTTTTTTTTAAACATCTTTCTGAGAGTCAATTAATGTGGCTATTATTGGCTGTAAGTTATAATGCAGAGGCACGTAACATCAGAAAATGAAACCGAGAATTGGATCGATTAGGATGGAAAGAGTGCTTGCTTGTTGGTTATTACTATGATTTAAGCTTACCCTGAGGAGATTGAACTTTGAGAATTACTTCATCATTTGCTTTTCACTCAAAACTCTTTTAACTTTTTATTTGCAGAAAAAGAATTGCTACTGTTAGCTGAGTCGTGATTCTTATTTAATTGCGTTCTTGCTTTTGTAAATCATGAACTAGGATTGTACTTGCGTCACCCGTCCAATAAATAATATATCAATTAATTGCTAAATTTAAGTATATGTTTTAAACTAAAAGTATAGAAATTTTAATTCAGATTTAGATCAAAATACAAAATTTAATCTTCATCCACTTTAATTAATTTTTTAATTATTAATTCAAATTTAATATCCAAAATTATATTTAATTCATAATGGAAACTCAAATTTTAATTTTAATTTAAAAAATTATAAATTTCTTTAAATTATATAATCAAATTTTAACTCTAAATTTCAGAACAAATAAATATTTAAATTTAAGTGTGATTATTGTTGCAATCAATAAAAAAGTTAACATAATAACTAAATATTAGTAGGTAGAATTGAGATAATCTTAAATATTCACTGTAGAAGAAAAATATTGAATGATATAAAAATATTTAATTAAAAAATATTATTTGTTAGAGAAAATTGTACTTAAAAATTTATTTCTTTTCTTATTTATTTCAATCGGTTTTTATTCTTATGTTTATATATTTTTTTAAAATTGAGTTAAGATCGGATATGGATAAAATTGGTAGCCGAATTTATGTTCATCCTGTTTTTATTTTTTATATCTTAGTTTGATATTATGGTCAATCTAGATAAAAGTATATAAAAATATATTTTTATATTTTTTGATCGGAGTACAGAAAATATATCGTAAGCGACTCATTACGATATACAGAATATAATATTATGTACTAAAATAAATAAGAGTTAAATCAGTTCGATTCGGATTCAGTAGGATAAACTTTTGGATATCGTTAACCATTGACATCCGCACCAACCGTGCCCGGACCCGAACCGGATAGAGCTCGGTCGCGATTCGCGATGCGAGCCAAAGCCAAGCCCCTTTCATCACCTCCTCCGCTAAAAAGGTTCGTACACACTCGCCTCTCGTTTCCCCCTTCTTTGCCCGGTCGAAGCATCCGGAGCTTCTCCCCATTTCCTCTGCTCCCTCTTCCTCATCTCCTCTCCCGCAAAACCCTCGCGAAGAAGCCCTAAATAATCCACGCGCGATCGGAGCTCGAGATCCCTCCATTGTCGACGAACCCCACGTTGTCGTGGTTGTTTACGTCGAAGTAGCTGCGAATCATGGGTTCCGGTGAGCGATCCTTTCACTACTACCAGTTTTAATCTTCGTCCCCTGGTTCTAGGGTTTCCATTGTATGCTGCGGTTTTGATCCGATTCGATGTACGACATGCTTCGTGTACAAGTAGCTCTTTCTATGGTTGTTGCTTGTTTGTTTGTTTGTTTTTTTTTTTTTTTTGGTTTTTGTTATTTATCGCTTTGCTTTGTTGTTTAATCTGATGTTTTGTATGTGGACATCATGTGGAAATTAATTGTGCTTGTGGATTTTTCCTTGTTTTTCCTTTTTTCTGATGTTCTCATGCCCCTGAATTAAATGTCTTTTTCATTTATTTATTTTTTTTGATAAATTAGATGCTGATATGGAGGATTATGGATTTGAGTACTCTGATGAGGAACCTGAGGAGCAGGATGTGGATATAGAGAACCAGTACTATAACTCAAAAGGTAAAGTTAGGATTTCTTAACTGTTTGCTATCTAGGAGGTTGTTTTTGTTTTCTTCTTGCTTCAACTATTTGTGTAGTAGTTTAGTCCCATCTAAAATGATGCTCTAATAAGCTTGTTTTACTAGGTTATTCCTGTATATATGTAAATTATTTATTGCCTCCTTCCTTCTTGGAGCGCAGGATAAAGAAATTTTCCCTGTATGACATTAGATAGTTAGTTCGTTTATAAATCTTAATATTTTTCATTGAGCGCATGCTTAAAGTCATTGATGCTCCATGTGATACCGCTTTTAGAGGCTTTATACTATTTTATGTTTCCTTGGAGTGTTAGTGTATGCTGTTATATTAGTAATATTAATATGATGATATTTTACCGTGCTCTCTTAACTAATTAAAACAATCTTGTTATTGAAGTACAGATTTTTAGTAAACAAAATGATCGCCTTAGAAGCATAATCTGATGTTTATATCTATTTTAAGTCCGAATTTTTCACATTGCTTGGAATTAAGAAGTTCATGCGGGCGCGTGAAAGCTCAGTATATTGTTTGATACTTCGATCACCTATGCTGGGCACCGTGTTCCTTTTTCATTGATAGAGGTTTATCCTATTTATACAGTCATTTTCCGCTCTTCTAATAATTATTATTTAGGCACACTTGCTTATTTGATAATTAGTTTGTGGGATTTTTCTTATAGGTTTGGTAGAAACAGATCCGGAGGGTGCTCTTGCTGGTTTTGCAGAAGTAGTTCGCATGGAACCTGAGAAAGCTGAGTGGTGAGATGTCAATAAGTTGTGATTTGAATACATTGCTTTAATCAGGGATTGATATGTTACTCATGTCGAGCAAGCATTGATTGTCGAGTCTGTCACGACTTCAAGAAACACCCCTTTTTTTTCCCTGAGTTTTGCCTTGTATATTCCTTTTATATTGTTTTATATAATACTGTGCTGTACAAGAGGAGAAAGTATTTTAGCAATTTTATCATAGGTATTGAGAATATTTTTGGTTTTCTCCTTTGCCATCTTATGACGGCCTCGTATGAACTATCAGCTTTGCCGCTGCATATCATTTAGCCTGTAGTGACTATATGTCTTGGAAGCCCTTTCTGAGGTTTTTCCTGCTTCTTTTGAAACTTCTATATTCAAAAAGTTTAAAAATTTACTATAGCATGGGAATCCGTTAATTACTCATGTAGCTTTGAATATGATAATATGATTTAAATTTTACTATTCAGTCCATTTGATTTAAATTTTACTACTTAGTCCATTTGATACCTCTTTTTCTCCAAATTAACAGGGGATTCAAAGCACTAAAGCAAACAGTCAAGCTTTATTATCGACTGGTGAAGTACAAAGAGATGATGGATGCCTACAGGGAGATGTTGACATACATCAAGTCAGCTGTTACACGTAACTACAGCGAAAAATGTATAAACAACATAATGGATTTTGTTTCGGGATCTGCAAGCCAGAACTTTAATCTTCTGCAGGAGTTCTATCAAACAACATTGAAGGCCCTTGAAGAGGCGAAGAATGAGGTAGTGGAATGTACAGTGCGCTGTTGGACATCCATGAATATTAGACTACAAAATATTTATACTCTTGGTTAATCTTTGAAATTTCTCATTTGATTGCAGAGATTGTGGTTTAAGACAAATCTTAAGCTTTGCAAAATTTGGTTTGACATGGGAGAGTACGGACGGATGAATAAGGTACTCCTTAACTTGTGTAACATCTGCAATCCCTTGCACGGCATTTTGTTAACTAAGATGTTTTTATTCTCAAAATTATGCACAGATTTTGAAGGAGCTGCACAGATCTTGCCAAAGGGAGGATGGAACTGATGACCAGAAGAAAGGCACACAGCTTCTAGAAGTCTATGCTATTGAGATTCAAATGTACACGGAGACTAAGAATAACAAGAAACTTAAGGTATGAGCATGCTGTTATGCCTTCATTTAGTTGGCATAGTTGATTATTTTGTTGCCAATTACTTCTTGCTGAAATGGGCTATTTTATTGTACGTTAGTGGTTATTCACTCTATGGTTGTTCACCTTGATTCTGTAGTTCTAAATGTGGTCCTAATTGTTGCCTTGGAAAGATTGGACTTAATGAGCATTTATGTGGAAATTTCTTTAAGGGTGTTTTATTGTTGCTCGCAGATCATATCTGCTTGACCTACATTGTTTACTTTTATTTCTTGTGGTTTATGGAGCAGTTCTAATATATGGTTTATTTTGCAGCAATTGTACCAGAAGGCCCTTTCAATTAAATCAGCCATACCTCATCCACGAATCATGGGTATTATCCATGAATGCGGTGGAAAAATGCATATGGCTGAGAGGCAGTGGGATGAGGCAGCCACAGATTTCTTTGAAGCATTTAAGAATTATGATGAAGCTGGGAATCAGCGGCGAATTCAATGCTTAAAGTATGTTCTTACTGTCTTTGTTGCCAGGTGCCTAAGGCCCTGTTTGGCCAAGATAGAGCTTCTTTGGAAGTGCTATTTGCGTCTAAGCGTTAATAGCTTTTCCTTGAAATCCGCCTGCAGCTTTGCTTAAAGAAGTAGAAGCTTTAAGTGGGAGGTTCCACTTTTGGGGTCTAGTAGCCTTTTTGCTTGTTTATCAAGCTAGAAGCTCTAGACTCTTTACTTGTCAAACACCTTGAATAGAGAAGTTGCTCCGATAGGCATGCCAATGAGTCTCTAAATTTCAGAATTTCTTGTTGTTACATTTCTTGATATGGTTTATCACCTGCTAGATATTTGGTTCTGGCCAATATGTTAATGGAATCTGAAGTGAATCCCTTTGATGGGCAAGAGGCAAAGCCGTAAGTTCAATATACAGTACTTTTCTCTTAAAACTTTCTGTTGTTTCTCCTGTTAATATACTGCTGTTGATTTACATAGGTACAAAAATGATCCCGAAATCCTAGCAATGACAAATCTTATTGCTGCTTACCAGAAAAATGAGATTCTGGAATTTGAGAAGATCTTAAAGGTGAGAAGTTTCATATGACCTGCTAATATGAAATAATGATCTTGTATTTTCATGTCCATTTTCTTAAATTCTCAAAAAGCTGCTGCTGCTTTGGTAATTGGGTGTCTCAGAGCAATAGAAGAACAATTATGGATGATCCTTTCATTCGCAATTATATTGAGGATCTTCTGAAGAATATCAGAACTCAAGTGTTGCTCAAGCTCATAAAACCATATACACGAATCCGAATTCCATTCATTTCAAAGGTGATTTCTCTCTCTCTCTATCTCTCTCTCTCTCTCTCTAGCATCACTGAAAATTTCCCTTGCTTTTCAGTAGTATAATTATCAGGCTTTAGCGTCAACTAGAATATATGCACTGTTGTTTAAGATCTGGGCTAAAGATAAACAAATTTAAATCTTCTTTGTTCGTGATATTATTTTTTGCGACTTGTTTAAATTGGACTATGTAGGCTTTTAATTGCACTCTAGCCTTGTAATTGGACTCTGTAGCCTTGTAATTATGGTGTATCTAACATCCCTAGAGTGCTTATCAGTACTGTGACACTCAGGATTTGAAAGTCTTATATCTAGGGCTAAATCTGTTAATCCGGCTATAACATTTTGGCCGGTGGTTAGACTCAACTGATTAAGATGGTTGGGCGTGCTAGGGCTAAGGAAGTTCTAGGATGGATGACTCCTTGGAAAGTGGGGCATCACAAGTACTATATGGACCTGATCTCGATATTTAACTTTTTCTCTCTAGGAACTCAATGTCCCAGAAAAGGATGTTGAGCAGCTCTTGGTCTCGCTGATTCTGGACAACCGTATTCAGGGTCACATTGATCAGGTGAACAAGCTTTTAGAGCGTGGTGACAGGTAACTCTCTTTCTTATTAAACTCCTTTGAACTTCTTCCAGTGAAATTCACGTAATCTGATCTCGTTGTATGACGTCGCATCTTTTTTTCAGGTCTAAGGGAACGAAGAAATACACTGCTATTGACAAATGGAATACTCAGCTTAAATCACTTTACCAAACAATATCTAACCGAGTTAGTTGAGACGGCAGAGTTATATATGAACTTGCTACTGCTTGTTTGCATGAAGAATTCCATTTACCCGCTGCACCAAATGACTTTGCAGCGCAGAAATTTGCACAATATCAGAAGCGAACATACAAGGTGAATCCAAGAATTTTTGTGTGGTGCTTTGTGATTTTGCTCCGTCATCTTCAAATCCGTGCAAATAGTGGTTTTCATTGTTGTGGAAATGTCGGTAGTTAATCTCTCGACATGCTTTTACATTCTCGCGGTAATCTGTATCCTTGAGAATTTTTTTTGTTAGCCTACAAAAACATGATTTACATCTCTGTTAAACTTGGTATGTTGCTTGCTCCTCTTCAAAGCATATGAGCATGCTTAAGTTCCCAAAAAGATTTTGCTGATGCCTTTTCAACGAAGTTGTTGCATTAGCGTGAGCTTTGTGCGTAATTGAATTTTGTTATAATATTACTATAACTCACTTTGCCGCATCAAAGCGGTAATTGGGAATAGGTTGGTGGGCGGTAGAGTGCGTGGATCCAAACTACTCCCTACCTGTGTTAGTTAATTCACGTGTAAATGTGAATTATTCACGAGCAAACGGCAAACCGTCTAAAAAGCTCCGTTTATGAACTTTTCTAAAAAATCAGAATAAAATGCGTTTTTTTTTCTTACTTAGAGTATTCGTGATCAAAACAGTTTCACCGAATTATAAGGCGGCTGCAGAATGATGAAATTTTTTGGACCAGTATCGCGCCACCACTGCTTCACAAATTCATGTGCCTCCTCGTGAGCAGTCGTGCAACCTTATTTGTTCAATTTTGAAGGAAACAAGGAGACGGAGCGATGTCTGTTTAATTTTGAAGGAAACATGGTGACCGAGCGAAGCAAAGAAGAAAAGGGGAGGAGGAAGAAAAGAGGAGCGTGGAGGAAAAAATCACAGCGTACTGCGTTGGAAAACAGCGGGGTCCACGAGGCTGCACTCAGTATCGTGGACCATGTGGCATGGACCTCTCACTCCACGCATGCGTGCATACACACACATATGTATAGAGAGCATACACACATATATATGTATAGAGAGTTGAACTAGAATATTTTGAAAAGCATCAAAGGGTTGGTGATTTTGAATTTATAGCTCTTGAATGGAGTGATTGTATGGGTAGGATGATGGTGATAAGTGGTGATAGGTGGTGGCAGATGGGGTAGTGTTTGATCTAAAAGCTATAAGTAGTCAAAGAGTAGATTTAAAGGTTAAAAATTTAGAAGTACCAAGAGGTTTGTGCTTATTGGTGTATTCTAGATCTAAGGGTTATAATTATTTATGATAATAAATAAATCTAAAGAAAATTTTTAATTTAGAGAAAAAAAAATTAATAGCTGAATTACCAAGATTCTTCAGAATTATAAGTATTTATGCTAATAGCATAAATCTAAAGAAAAAAAATTTAATTTAATAGTCAAATTTTTTATCCTGAATTTTTAATTAGTGAACGTATAATATCCGTATAAATTATGTATCCGAATAATTGGCGAATCCATTTTTTCGCCGTATTTTTCAACGAATTTTAAAATTAGGATATAAATTTTATTTGTATTATAGCTGTACCGAATTTTTGCCGAATCCAAATTAACTATGCTCCCTCCCTACTCCGTCTAGTCAGTAAATTAGCCTTTCTTTGGAATGATCGAATAGTGTATGTGATTTGATTCCTTATCTATTCCACTCTAAGGAACAAAAGATTTGTCTCGTTAGCTATCCTGTTTATTTTTTAATTTTTTAAAAAACTTAATTCTATGTAATTTGATGTGCTTGGAGAAAAGATTTTTTATTATTATTATTATTGACTAAGCTTATAATACATCCAGCGAGATAATAGATGATAACTTGTTTTTTTAAAAAAAATTAAAAAGAGAGAAAAAGCTTTTAATTTTTAACGTTATTGTTAAATAAACACTTCAGATGAAATGATTGTAATTAATTTACTGCTCACCTCTGCAGTTTTGAATATACAAAATTTTATTGAAAAAATAAAACATAAATAAGATATCAAACGAAGTGAGAAAGGCAAAAAAATATATATATATAATATATTATGATATGTTACTTTGAGAGTCTAGGTAATCATCTGAGTACACTGATAAGCCAATTCAAAGCGTTGCTCCCCCAGTTAAGTACGCTTAAATAGTAGGGAAAGTCAACTAAGGCGTATGAGGTACTGCCCCCTCCTTTGTTATTTTATTTTATTTTCTTTGCTCCCTCCAAGTTCTCACTTCTTATTAGCTTTCTCCATTCTCAACTAACACCAGTTTCCTTTTATTTCCTCTTATTTTATTTTTGCCCCCCCCTCCAAGTTCCCACTTCTTATAAGCTTCTCCATTCTCAACAACACCAGTTCTCGCCGTAAGTCAGATAAGTATGTAGGAATCAAACTCCCCGAATTGACATCTGAATGCGACGCGGTGTTGGTCTCCTCTGCTCCCGAGTTCTCCAAATTGCAACTGCGATGCGCGAACGTATCGCCCAGAACGCTTGTAGTCCACTCACAAAGATGCCTCACTGCTGCCTCATCTGCAGTTATTCATCTTTCTGCCGTTAGACCGAAAGGTAAGCTTTTCTGACAGCAGCAAATTAGATTGATTGAATCTGTTTAAATTCAAATAGCGAAAACAAGTTCAATGAATCTTATCTGTCAACATCAAGAATTCAAGATTATATCCTATATTCAGGGTATAAAAAAGGGAATAAAAAGGGCCTTTATCTGAAGGGTATAAATTAGCTTCCAACAAAACATTATAGTAAAATATTATACATTGATTTAAAACAAGTACATGTTTATCTATTTCAAATACATGCAAGCAAAAAAGTAAGCAATTTTAAGCAGGAAATTTCAAACCTAGCCTGGGGACAGTGTGGCCCTGTGGGTGTCTTAGAATCAGAGGGTTGTCAAATGCAGTTGCGAGCTCCTCAGAGGGAATTTTGAGCCAATCTTTGTCCCCGATCAGATGCGCGGACTTAACCTTGATGGGTTCCTTGTATGCAACATCACAAATATTTGGGTCTCTAAATTTGGACCCAGAGATTGAGATCACAAATTTTATTGGTGGGTGGTCACTCAGTACCTTGCCCTGTTGTATGAGAATAAATGATGCAACATGAGATGGATTTGGTACTAGATTGTTTGCACTGTTAGGGTTAGATGTGTTTTTTTTTTTTTTGTTCCGGAAAGTACCATGCACACAGAATATTAACATTCACTGGTAGTAACTAGGGATATTGTTTGCAATTATCTCTTCTATTCTTATCTTATCTTGGAGTAGTAACGTACCTGTGCTTGATAGCCGGCCAAAAGTGCCGATAGCGTCGCACCCTGATTCAATGCGGAAATATTAGGGTAAAGAAAAAAAAAAAAACAAGTTTGTCAGATTGAAATGAAACATCACTAAAAAGTTTGAACAAAGACTCATGGATGCTTATGTAGGGGTAGGGTTGGTTAATATTTTTGGCATGTAATATTAATGCATCGCAAACTAAATTTTACAATTTCAAATAAAAATAACGGTAAAAAAATAAGATGTATTACACTGGTTAAAGCGTAGAAGTTATACCTGTGAGAAACCAAGCAGTCCATCAAAAGGGCCATTTTTTGTCATGTAATCGCACAAGTAAGAAATACATTCATCAAGATTCGTGTATTCCGTGAAATCCTGTTTGCCATATACGCCACAAAAATTAAGTCGCATGTATCAAGCCATATTAAATGATAACTACTGTATTAGATGCCTAAGAATAGAAAACATGTTGTTCATCATATGTGGTTTCCCATGAACTAAATAACTAAGTGGAAATTTTGATGTAGAATAATGGATTGGGCAATCAAATATTGTACCAAATGCCTACATTAATCGATTCTGCGCGAAGCAATCAACCTAAAACACTTAAACTAATAGAGAACTCTAACTCAAGTGTTTCTTTGTATATCTTGTGGGAAACTTAAATGTATTGTACTATTAACATATACTTATTCTGCACCCACCTTGTTGAATTGGTACCACTCAAAATAGGGCGGGGGGAATATGTCCTCTATATCCGATTTCCCTCCTGCTGGAAAGAGCCCATCAGGGAAGACCTAAACGACGATGAAAATCAAAATGATTTCGAAACAAAGAAGTTCAGCTCACAGTAAGGATGCACTATAAAATAAGAAAGAAAGCTCATTCAGAGATTCAATAATCAGTAATCATGAATAGAAGTGAAAAAACTCTAGCCCCGCCGGTTCGGGCTGACCCAGTTGATGGTGTAGATTGATTTGAGAAAATCTTGAGGAGGCCACTCAGGATTCTAACTTTCTAACTTAGCCCAACACGACCTAATTCGGTCATTTAGAGCTTCGCACAGCCGATCTAAAATCAGACCGGCGTGGATTTTGCTCAGGTCTAATCGTGTAATGATTTAGAATCCGGAGTGAAGAAAACTATCAACATCACATAGCGAACAACTTAGTTGATCCTCTATTCTTTATTTTATTAATGCATCCTTCAGAGAGAGAGAGAGAGAGAGAGAGAGAGAGAGCTCACCAAGTCGAATTCTTGGAAGATGGATGGATCCCACTTGCTGATTTGCTTTTGCAAGAAGCTCCCACTAGTTCGGAAGCCATGAAGGCAGAGTGTCTTCATCTTCTTCTCCTTGCTCCCCATTCCTCCTATATTATCAACAACTATAAGCACAAGCACCAAAAGAGGGAGATTGTAACATTGATAGAAAAAACAGAGTAAAGTAGTTGCTACCTACCACAGCACCTTCCAAATTCATTGCCCTTCCAACTACCCGCCTTGTGATATTCTCTGCATATTATTATTTCTTCGTACACAAAGCACACTACCATTTCTACCAATCATAAAACACCATCAAATTTGATATGCAAGTCAAAGAACTGTGAATATCATTTCTCTATTGTAAAAGAGATTCCTAGAAGGTTAGGAGATGCTTTTCAAAGCTCAATGCAGGTTGATCGATTGATCTTCTCAACTTCAGCAACATAATAATAATAATAATAATAATAATAATAATAATTTACATTAAAATGAAATGGTTGATCTTCCTAAGGAAATAGATATCCATGATAAGGTGGTAAAATATAAAACAAACAAAGTGATAAAGTAGAAGTCATAGATAAGAACATTCCACCATGGTTTTCATGAGTAACAATCAACAGCAAAAATAACAGTCGAGAAGCATGATATTTTAACATTTAAAAATCACAGAATCATAAAAATATTGCACTTTGCTGATGTGTGATTTGCACATTAAAAGCCAAGATATCACACTACAAGAGATGCCAACAATGCAAGGAGAACTATATATATGCATCATCATGAAACTGAGCAGTTCAGCTATTAAAACCAAATGGGCAGCAGCATGACGAAAGAAATACTGCAAAAAGTGATTCATCAGAAATTATAGTTATAACGAAGATGAACATATAACTAGCATACTGCATATGCAAAATCCACTTCCAAGATGAAACAAACATAAAACATTCACAGAAACAGGGATTAACAATATAATCCAAAGACAAGCAGGGAAGAGAGGGAGTCAAACACAGAGTCATCGTCCTTCTTCCGTTTCACAACTACCCTATCCAGATAACTACGCAGCAGAAGAGGAGGAAATAATCTCGCGCATTTGAATAAATCTGCCACGAAATAAATTTCCCCATTCCTTCTTTTAAAATATTATACATTTTGATTTCACTTGGCCATCATGACCTTGACGAACTCCTCATAGTTGATCTGGCCGTCACCATCAACATCAGCCTCGCGGATCATCTCGTCAACCTCCTCATCAGTTAGCTTCTCCCCGAGGTTGGTCATGACGTGGCGGAGCTCGGCAGCAGAGATGAAGCCGTTCTGGTCCTTATCGAACACCCTGAAGGCCTCCTTCAGTTCCTCCTCAGAATCGGTGTCCTTCATCTTGCGCGCCATCAGGTTCAGGAATTCTGGGAAATCGATTGTACCATTCCCATCAGCATCCACCTCATTGATCATGTCCTGAAGCTCTGCCTCAGTTGGGTTCTGGCCCAAGGAGCGCATCACAGTCCCCAGCTCCTTTGTTGTGATGCAACCTGCTTGTCCAAAGCCCAATCAGGAAAAAGAATTTAAATGAATTGCATCTATTTACCCACCGTGAACTGAGCAGTGATTCCAGTTAGCAACCAACTTCATAAAAAGGATTAGATTTTTATTTTGAACAAATATTTGTATTATGTATAAATAGGAAAAGAAGCATGTATAAGTCGATGTTTGGACTTGTTCTTTCTTTTGCTTTAAGCCATAGCGTTTGACAAACTGAACAGTTGGACTTTCTGCTAACATGGAATGTAAAAAATGAGACTTCAAAAACACAAGCAGAAAGTACGATTTCGGAGATCCTAATTCTACAGCACTAAAAAAAAAAAGAAACACTATTGAATGGGATTGTAATTTGGTATTTCTCCCAATAACACTATTTAAATAGAAGTTCATCAAAAACCATTGCATCTCACAACAGGGCCAAACAGGCCCTACGTATCTGCTGAAGAACAGGCACTAGTACAAAAAGAAAATGGTGGCCAGACCTGCTGCAGCATGTCTCACAACTGTTTCTGATCATCCAAAAGCATGAATCTCTACAGTGCTTTCGGATTTCTCTTAGAGATCTAAGAGCTTCGAGGTAGCAATGAGGTTGCCTTTGGGAAAGGCATTTCCAAAGTTGAGCTACAGCAGCAGATGCGATAGTTGTAACATTTCTTTCTTGCATTAGGGGATGATCATAAAAATATAATGGTTATGGAGAATTAAAGAAGTTGGATCTTAGCAGGATAATATCGGTCTCCGCATACTGCAAATTAAAAAACTATTTTCACAGCGCAGAATCAGACATTAGCATTTTGCTTCTTCCGATTCTGAATTGTTCAGTACAGCAATTGATTCAAATTTGTTGTCCCTCTGATTATTTCCAAAACACTTCTTTTCAGATCTTTTGCGTTCTTCATATAGTAAGTAGTAATCACAGCACATCTTAGTTCAATGATGATGCTCAAAATATTCTACATTATAGATAAACAACTATACTACTACTCTAAGATCAACAAATTGCTTCCATTATATGACAATCCAAAAGGAGCAAAAATTAGTCAATGCAACGATTCTCCACTACATTCTGCAACATTACCTCACACGCTTACGTATTTCCAAATCTCTTAAATTATAGTAAGATACACGGTAGGCACCAAATACATGCAAATTAACACATTAACACATAAAAATGAAAAATCGATCAAGCATTTTAGATTGCAAGCTAAAAATATCAGTAAGCTTTAATCGACAAGAAAAACACAAACAGTTAATTTAATAAAAAAATGAATCGTACACATAACAAATAAGATACACAAACAAGGATTCAAATCAACTAAAAATGTTAAAAATGAAGAGAACAAATAATAATCTATTGATCGTGAGATCAAACAAGCACCTTAAAAACCACATCGAATCAAAAAAAAAATATTCTCAAACAAAACAAAGAATCAAATAAACACCAGCACTCACAGAGATCTATCAGATAACACCATCTTATTATTATTATTTTTTTAAAAAAAAAATAGGGGTCAGAATCAGACCATCTCCGTCCTTGTCGAACAAGCTGAAGGCCTCCTTGAACTCGGAGATCTGGTCGTCCGTGAGCTGATCCGCCATGGCTCCTCGGACACCGAGCTCGGAGAGCGACGACGAAGAGGGATCGGATCGAGGCGAGGAGAGAGATCGCAACGCAACGCAACGCAATCGACTACGAAATCGCAACGAGCGGAGCGTTTTTCGCGTTCGTTCGGCGAAGCATGGGAAGAGTATGCGAGTCGGAGCCGCTTTATACGGGCGACAGACGCGTGTTCCGTTATCACGCCGTTAGCTCCGCCATTAACGGGCGTCCACGTTGCGTGCATTTGTTTTTCCAGAAATGCCCTTGGTGTATTTGAGATGCGTGCTTCGCGCTCCCAGGCTGTCCTTTCGCTGGACGGTGATAGCAGTTCGTAGCCGTCTGATCCGCTGCGGGCCCCACGAGGGACAGCTGTCGCCACGTGTCGCCATTATGTCGATAAACATTGGCAGGAGAATATCGACCGTCGGATGATGATCGAACGGTTCTCCTCTGACCAGCGATGACCCACAACATGACATATGACATATATATATACAAAAT
Organism: Ananas comosus; assembly: GCF_001540865.1. NCBI lineage: Eukaryota > Viridiplantae > Streptophyta > Magnoliopsida > Poales > Bromeliaceae > Ananas > Ananas comosus. Next base: position 8,401,512 of record NC_033638.1, on the reverse strand, counting down.
CAAGGAAAAAAAAGAAAAGAGAAAAATCTTTCTCCCAAATTGGAATTTTCAGAGCCCTCCATTTGTTGAATTTTATGTAAATTTAAAATCCATTTTAGTTTTCTATCATGCGATTTAATAGATGATGACTCTGCTTCTGCAATTTTTATATTAATTTTATGTAAATTTGTGGCCAAATATGATATTAAATATAATATAAGGATACCAATTAGACTACGTTGAATGTCAAAATTAATTATCCACAAATAATTTGTTCAGTATTTTTTTTTAATGTTTCGATTAAAGGCTATGAGTTTTATTCTTGTTTCTTTAAAGGTCTACATTCATAATTTATATGTAAAAATATTTCTGTGGACAATATAAAATGGTTTATTTCGACAAAATAACTTAAAGACCTAATAATATATCTTATTTTCGGTAATAATTTGTACAATAGTTTTTATTCTAAAAGAATATCTAAATAGGAGTTTTCGAACCTAATAGATGCATTTTCACCTAATACTATATTATTCTTGAATAAACTAAAAAATATATACATATATAGCAAACAAAATGTTTGTTACGACAAACGCACAAACGGAAACGAAATGACGAACACAAAAAACAATCAAACCATAAGCAGAAAAATAAAGAGACACAGATTTACGTGAAAAATCCTTTGCAGGAAAAAATCACGAGCGAGGGAGGAGAGAACTTCACTATGGAACGAAAAGGAAATACAATGTTCTTCAGGTTACAACCAACCACGGTCACACGCCTCTAGGGCATAAACGATAAACGAAAAGGAAAACTCATAACGGATTTCGGATCCGATCCGTACCGCGGGGGCTCCGCCCCCCACACTCATTTTTTCTTCATAATTTTCTTTTCCAAATTGGTCGCACCGCGAAACTGTCGGAGAGTCGTAAACGCAAACCTAAATCGATAATAGATTTCGAGTCACATCTAACAATGTTCATACTTACCAAATGCTGCATTCTATTTTTTTAAAAAAACAAAACAACAATAGTACGTGTATACTGCAAAAATACGTAAATTTTACACTCCATCGTCCGAGTGCTAAGTATAAGATCGATCTACAGCTATTTTGACATATTATGCTAGCATTTGCCAAGCTAAAAATATATACTAAATAAAACATTCGTGCACCTAATAAACTATAATTTATGCTTTAATTAATTTGAGGCTTTGATTCATAAAATGAAATATTTTACATAATTTATTATAAATGAAAATAAAAATATTTTATTTGGATAGTAAATAATAAATATGCTTTCTTATGTTTATATCTAAGAAGATACTTTATTATTTATGAGATTTTTTAGTATGATTGTAAGCAAAAGTTTATTTTTTTACTTCTTTATTAATTTTATTATTTATAATTTAATTATATTATTGCTATTATTATTTTACAAGATGGTTTATCTCACTATTATGTTTTGCCCAGTACCTATATATCCAATCAAGCAAAGTAAAGATCAATGCGGGGTAATATTAGCCGTTGGATGCTGATCAAACGGGTCCGAACTGATCAGCGAGGACGAACGCGGCGACAGGCGCCGTCCAATAATTAGATGCTTAGCTTCCACGCCAGGCTCTCCGAAGAGGGTATTTTCGTCATTTTATCACACGTTCGCTCTCGGGCCATTTTCGTAATTTTATCAAAAAAAAAGTGGCGGAAACAGGTGCGGTGGCAACTTTAAATTATTAAGCTGCTTTGTCATTTTTCTTTTTTTTTTTTAACTATTTTTATACTCTATTTTAGGAACAATCAACTCTACATTTTATTTTAAATTGTAATCTTATAACACTTTATCATAATTCAAAAGCTCTTTTTTTCTTATCCTATCACTAGTTTTTACTAAAATCTAAAAAGAGATAGAAAAATTCTATAATCCCTTGAATAACGGCTCGTAGATATTACAATTTTTAATACTAGAAACTTAACATTTTTTTCAATAATATTTAGTAATTTTTTAAGATAAAATGTATAAATATTCCTCATTTATAAACTATTTTGAAAGAAACCTTTGAACTATATTTTTTTATGGTCAGGTTTTCTCAATCTTTATATTTTAAATTAAATTATTATACTTACTTTACTCCAATCTTTATTTTTTATTCTTATTTTATTTAATAAAAACAAACAAAGTTAAAAAATTTGCTAAAATTATTATTAATTTGAAAAAATTACTAATTTACTTGATTTACTAAAATCAAAATATTCAAAATTTAGAAAATAAAAAAATTAATAAAAGGGAGCTCATTTTAGTTTTGTAGTCTCCAAATATTTTTTTTGTATCATTTTTTTATCAAAAAATTATAGAGTGACCCCTTAACTATAAGTCGTATTGAAATTGTCTACTTAACTAATTTTTCTTGTTGAGATTCCTCAACTTCTACTTTTATAGACTTAAAGAATTTTAGTCATATTATTTTTCAAATTTTAATTATTTTTTTTAAAAAAAGATCAATTACGGGGTAGTAAATAATAATAGAATAGTCGAGGGGTTCTACGTACAAATGTATTATTTTACTAAGAGAGACCGAAATGACGGTTTTACCCCCGACGCGGAATGAACGCGGGGGGCGTCCGTAACGGAGCCGTTAGGGGAGGAGGCGGCGTTACACATCCGTAACTCTTCGGCGTTTATGGCGAAACGACCGTTATCCTCGTTTTACCCAATTAGCCTTCAAATATCAGATTTTTTAAAATAATAATAATAATAATATTTTCAAAATTTTTAATTAAATAAAATAATCTTATAAAATTTTGTACTTTCAAATGGCTACTGGTGAGACGCTGTAAATACATCTTGCATTCAACTCATTCAAAAATTATTTTTTAAAAAATTTAACTTATGTAATTAAATTTTTGAAAAATGAAATTTACGCTCTATAAAAAGATACACATGTAGTATTACCTAGTGGACCGCAAGGTCGACAAAGAACGGCCCAGATCGGCCCATGCACTGCTGGCCTATGGGCCATGAAGCAAATTTGGCCGATCATGCAGAGCAAAATTGGATAAATTACAAAATTAATAATGCTTTTCGGGCAAGTATATGTAACGTGCACTATAGTTCACAAGTTAGATTAATTCAACAAAAGAGAGAGAGAGAGAGAGAGAGAGAGAGAGAGTGTGAGTACAGCTACTAAGAACATCAGTTCTAATTTGAATTAATATCATTATCTCTCGGATAGTTTCAAATGTTGGATATATTGTTATTGGATATTTTGTTATAATATAATCCAAATAATATATTCACATACAAGCCCAATAAGTGAAAGCGTATTAAGGCCCATATCTCTGGAGCCCAATAGCTTATTTATTAAATCTAGGGTTTCCTACGCTGGAGGTAACACTGTTGAGCGTTCCAAACTTGACGTCTCTTGATGTAATACTTTAAGTACCCAAAAACCCTAACCTCCAACAATCTTAAAGTATTACGATCCTATGTCGGATTTGAGCGAGTAAGGTGTCGATTCGAAGATCTCGTCAAGACGAATTCACCGGTATAATTTATTTTCGATTTCGACGATCAGATTGGCCGGGATCTGAGTTTGAAGGTTAGGCGGCGGAATTCTTTGATTCAAAAATTCAGAAATTATAGCCAATTTCAAAGGGTGAGACAACTTGGGTTCTGTTCTACTCGTCGATACGAACGTTTTGAGTGGTTACTCGTCTCGAACGGAGGTCGGACGACGAAGTTACGGCCATCGGAAGTTTTCAGCAGTTTCCGGCGACGAGGGCAGTTCATCTTAAGGTTTTTGGGCGCTACGGATCCAATTTTGGGTTTGTTTTTGGCAAATTCCACCTCTACAAAGCACTTTGATTCAGATCAGGGGCTTTATTCGACTTTGCGAGATCTGCGGACTACAAGGTGCACTCTTTCTAACACTTTGCTCTGATTAAATGGCAAAGCGTAGTTCTTTTGATATTATAAAATTGCAATCATTTGATGTTACTGAATTTCATGGTTGGAAATTACATGTTCAATTTGGCATGAAAGAACGTGAAATATTCTACACTGTTCTGAGTGATTTTGCATCTACCATTGAAAATGTGGATGAATATCAATGGAACAAGGATGAAGATTTCTGTAGAGATTACTTGTTGAACTCTTTAAATCCTCGTCTAGCTATGACTTATAGTGAGTATAAGACAGCGAAAGAGATATGGGATCACTTGAACGCTCAGTTCCAAAAACAAGAGGGGCTTTCTAAAACTCTTCTAGCGGAGAAATTTTTTGACTTTAAGTTCAATATGAATTCAAGTATCACCTCTCAATTAATTGAACTTGAGAACATGAGGAACAAGCTGAAAGATGATAAATCTGATATGTCTGATAATCTCTTTGTTGGTCTTGTATTGAGTAAGTTACCTGCTGAATGGAATTCTTTCAAGACTGAAATGCACAGATTGAAAGAACAGATGGGACTGGATGAATTAAAGAGGTATATTCACATTGAGGATCAAAACAGTACTAGAAAGAATTTAGAACAAGTAGGACAACAAAAGTCAGTTGCCAACTTAGTTTCACACTTCAATAAACCTCAGAAAAGATCCAAGTCACCAAAAGGTGAATCTTCTTCACAGCTAGAGGTCAAAAAGACTATCTCCAAAAAGAAAAAGAAAGGAAAGTGCCATAACTGTGGAAAATGGGGTCACTGGGCAGCAGAGTGTAGACTACCAAAGAAGCCAAAGAATAACACACCACAAAGTGAGGCTAATATGCTAACTAGTGAATCTGAGCCTCAAGCTTTCATTGGAATGATGAAAATTGGAAAGGCTAGTATTTCTACTGAGTGGTGGTTGGATAGTGGCGCTACTTGTCATGCTGCAAATGACAAGAACCTACTCACAGAGGTCACAGAAGTGAAAGACACCGTGGAAAATTGCAATGGTGGTGAGGCAGAAGTGACTCATACTGGAACTGCAAATTTGGTGCTTTCTTCAGGTAAATTACTAACTCTGAAACATGTTAGAGTAGTACCTTTACTTAAAAAGAATTTGATATCTATGAGCTTACTTGATAAAGCTGGTATGTCCTTTTCAACTATGAATGGTAGAGTAACCTTATCAGTTAACTCATGTTATTTTGGTTGTGCATTCATGGTTAATGGTATGTATAGGTTGAGTTTAGATACTGATAGCATAAACCATGTGAGTTCTATTCTGATTGATCCAAAGTTGTTGCACAATAGACTTGGACATGTGAACTACAGGAAAATGCAACTTCTAGCTAAAACTCACAACATTCCATTGGATACTTCTATTCGATTTGACAAATGTGAAGTGTGTGCACAAGCTAAGATCACTAGAAAACCTTTTAAGATGGTTTCTAAAAGCACACAACTTCTTGAGCTAATACATTCTGATCTTTGTGATTTTAGAAATTACGTCACTAGAGGTGGTCGAAAGTATTTGATAACATTCATAGACGATTTTTCTAGATATTGTCATGTCTATTTGTTGAAATCGAAAGATGAGGCTTTTGAAAAGTTTAAAATTTTCAAATCTAGAGTAGAAAATCAACTCAACATGAAAATTAAGAGGTTTAGGAGTGATAGAGGAGGAGAATATACAATGACAGGGTTCAAGGAATTTTGTGCTTCAGAGGGCATAATACTTGAAACCACTGCTCCTTACTCACCCCAATCAAATGGTGTTGCTGAGCGTAAGAATAGAACGTTAACTGAAATGTTAAATTCTATGTTACTTACAGCTGGCATGCCTTCCTCCTATTGGGGAGAAGCAGTTCTGACTGCTAATCACATCCTGAACAGGTTGCCACACTCTAAGTTGTCTATGACACCTTATGAGATATGGCATAAGCATCCTTGTAGATATGATACTCTTAAGACCTGGGGCTGTATTGCTTATGTAAGAATACAAGATCCAAAGAGGCCTAAGGTGGGACCTAGAACCATTACCTGTGTATATCTAGGCAGTGCAGAAGATAGTGCTGCAGATAGGTTTTTAGATCTATCTACTAACACAGTGATAGAATCTAGAGATGCAGAATTCTTTGAGAATAAGTTTCTCAGAGATCATGGCTTGAATGTTTCTGGATCTACAGATATGATTTCAGAATCTCCTGTAGAATCTGAAGCAGGCCCTTCTGACACTAATCCCACACAATTGGCTATTGAATCAGTTCCAGTTAGAATATCTACAAGAGAGAGAGTTCCCAAAAGTTTTGGTGAGAATTTTGTTACTTACCATCTCGAGGATGATCCATTTTCTTATCAAGAAGCAATGAGATCTAGGGAATCCCTACTGTGGGCAGAAGCCATAGATGATGAAATGAGCTCTCTGTTGCAGAACCACACTTGGCAGCTAGTCAATTTGCCTAAAGGGGCTAAGGCTATAGGCTGTAAGTGGGTATTGAAAAAGAAACTGAATAGTGATGGATCAATAGCCAGATACAAAGCACGCTTAGTAGCTAAAGGCTATAAACAGCAGAGTGGAATAGACTATTTTGATGTTTATTCACCTGTGTGTCATCTATCAACTATAAGAATTCTTCTTGCTTTGGCATCTATTGAACACTTTGTAGTGCATCAAATGGATGTAAAAACAGCTTTTCTAAATGGAGAGTTAAATGAAGAAATCTACATGGAACAACCTGAAGGGTATGTCATGAAAGGTCTTGAGGACAAAGTTTGTAAATTGAATAAATCTTTGTACGGTCTTAAACAAGCACCTAAGATGTGGCATCTTAAATTTGACAAAGTGGTAAAGAGTTATGGCTTTCAGTCTAGCTATTCAGATAAATGCCTTTACCATCGTTCTGTGTCAAATAAGATAGTCATCATTTGCTTATATGTTGATGACATGTTAATTCTTGGCTCCGATCATTCTGTAGTGAGTGACGTGAAAGCTACTTTAGCTAAAGAATTTGACATGAAAGATCTTGGTATTGCTAATACCATTCTTGGTATGAAAGTAAGATTTGAAAGGCAAGTCATCTCCCTTAGCCAGACTCATTATATTGAGCAGCTACTTTCTACCTGGGGATACAGTGATTGTAAACCGAGTGAGACACCATGTGATTATAATAAAAGACTGAGTCCTAATGAAGGGACCAGTGTGGATCAATTAAAGTACTCAAAACTGATTGGTAGTCTCATGTATGCTATGAGTTGCACTAGACCCGACATCGCCTTTACAGTTGGCATGCTGAGTCGTTTCACTAGTAATCCTAGTAAAGAGCATTGGGATGCCCTTAGTAGGCTGATGAGATACCTTAAAGGTACGAAAGATTATGCTCTATGTTATTCTGGTTATCCTCCAACTGTGGATGGATATTCTGATGCCTCATGGTGCTCAGAAATTGGAAATAGTAAGTCCACAAGTGGATATGTATTCACTTTGGGTGGAGCTGCTATTACTTGGAAATCCAAAAGACAGACTTGTATTGCCTTGTCGTCTATGGAATCGGAACTTTTTGCTTTAGCTTCCGCTGGCGAAGAAGCAGAATGGATAAAGAATCTGATTTTGGATATTCCTTTGACTCGGCTACAGATTAATTCTTTAAGCCTGTTCTGTGATAATCAAGCAGCTGTCCAAGTTGTCAAAAATGCTTTCTTTAATTCAAAGAGAAGACATGTGAGACTGAGACATGCGTTGTTGAATTATCTGAGAGAACAAGGGGTTATCACCTTGATCGATGTGAGATCGAAGGATAACATGGCCGATACTCTCACAAAAGGTATGACTAAAGATCGATTATTCAAAACAGTGGGGGAAATGGGGTTAAAGACTATGTAAATTAGTCTTAATTACCATTTACTTACTTTCTAATTGTATGTTTTGAATTATCGAATCTTCCTTCCTTTGGTGGTCAAGCACAATTTATATGTTTCATCGATGTTCATGGTTGCGGACTAATTTGAAAAAGGTGAGTTGTTTCATTCCAAACTTGATGAAAATGACTTTAACCTAGTTCAAAGTTCTATCTGGAAGGCTTGTGTCATTCCAAACTTGATGATACAATCCAACTAGGCTGGACCATTCTTTTCTTAGTTAAATGATCTCATTCCAAACTTGATGCTAGATTATTTGACTTTAAAGAATTTGTAACTGTGACATTCCAAATTGAAACATAGAAATAGCTATCTGCATAAGAAGCCTGTTGGTATTGGTCATGTTCTTTAAAACTAGACAATGATTATTCTCTTACAAATAAACTTAAGTTGATGGCTCTTTATAAATCAAACTATTTAGGCTTTATTCATAATTTATGACATTAATATATGTTCTTCTTTGCCTGATGTTATGATGCTAAGTTCTTTTAGTAGAACTAGACATTTTTAGTGGATTATTCAAATGATTAAATTCATGATAATATGACATTTATATTTGATATTCTACAGAGGATGGCAGGGATGGAGGAGAGCTTAATAATTGAGATCTAGATCAGAATGATCTATTTGATGAATGAATATATATCATTTAGAGTGTACGGGAACTTGACAGTTCACCTACTATTACCTGTTTTGATGGAGTCCATTTACTTAAGACTTGTGTTTGACTATCTCTATTTGTGAACATTATTATATCTTTTTCTTTTATTTGTAAGGCCTTGGATTATTTTGACTGGCCTACTTATATTTGACTGTTATGCATATGTTGGTTGTGAACTGATTTTGAGAATCATTTTGGATATGTCGATCTCAGAACAGATTCATGATAAGAATGATTCACTCATTTGAATTACAATTGATGATTGAGTTTTTAATCCGAGTTGATTGTCTTGGACTGAATGTGGATGATTCATAATTGTTTGAACATTACACTGACCACTGTATTGGATTGTGCTGTATGGTGAACATAGGAGGAGATTGTTGGATATATTGTTATTGGATATTTTGTTATAATATAATCCAAATAATATGTTCACATACAAGCCCAATAAGTGAAAGCGTATTAAGGCCCATATCTCTGGAGCCCAATAGCTTATTTATTAAATCTAGGGTTTCCTACGCTGGAGGTAACACTGTTGAGCGTTCCAAACTTGACGTCTCTTGATGTAATACTTTAAGCACCCAAAAACCCTAACCTCCAACATCAAATACCACCACACATGAGTCACTGGACATGCGAGTTTGATGTATTTCATTTGACATCTTCATATCCGAGAGAACAAATTCTACCCAGCATTGTTCGCAAAATTTCGGGTTTTCTTTTTCAGCCCTGATCACTCCATAATTTCTACAAGCACAAATTTCAGTTTTTATGGGTTCAGAGATTCTTTCGCAAAACAATCCATCTTTTTCTGGTTTATTGGTTTTATAATGAAAAGTATAGGGTTTTGTCACCTCTCCAACTATCTCTCCATTAGGCAGGAGGATTGATCTCTCCGAATATTCATAGCTACTTGCAGCAGGAGATAGTGTAAGTGGCGTTGTATCTCAATAAGTTACTCAACTGTATATATGTAGAGATTATACGAAAAGAACACAAGTGTCTTGCTATATTCTACTATGAACTTTTGAAAAGAAAAAACCAAATTTTATTACTCAAGTCCGAATACTTTTGCCAGCAAAAACCTCACAACTACAGCTTTTCCAGAGACTAGTGGTATTATTAGCAGAGTAATTAAACTTATCATCTACTGTATACTCATATTTAAAGCAGAATCATTAGTTAAGACAAATTATTCATTAGAAACACAACCTCTTCCTGCACCTCCTCAGTGGCATTAGTGAGAAGTTCCAAACACACTGATCATGAGATAACAAGAGCTCCAACACCACGTCCTCCACCAAACACTCCAATATATCCCACTCCAATCCCACCACCATTCTCCCCAGCTCCCACTTCTCCTCCCACACCCCCTCCTCCCACACTTCGTCGACGCTCTGCGCCATCGCGAGGCTCCTCCTCCGCCGCCGCCACTGCAGGCGCCGCCCGCCGACGTCCGTCCCCGCGGAGATCCGTTCCGCTCCGAAATCGTCGAAAGCTTTGGCTCCTTTGTACATGCTTGGGAGCCCCTCGATCGTCGTCGGACGGTGGATGATGCCGCGCGGCTCCATGTTGTGGTTCCCTAGCGTGACATTCATGCAAGCGTTTAGGCCTCGGACCAGAGGAGGAGACAAAATTTATTGCATGCACCCGGTGCACCCAGTACGGATGCTTCTAAATTTTTACAATATAAACTTTGAAATTATAATTTCGTTAGTTATATATATAAATTTTATAAACTTTCAAAAACATTAACTTTTCTATATAAAATATGTTAAGTATTATAAATTACATCTTATTAAATTAAATTTCAACTTTAAATATTGATCGTTCGATATTACGCACCGAGTTCACACAAAACTTGGAAGACAAGGCGCAATTGACAATACCGAACACGTAAAACAAAATTTTAAAAGAACAAGAGAACGTTAATTACGTGGCGATATTTCATTGGAACGCTCGGAATTTTCTTTTTCTTTTTCTGGAAATGTTTGAGACATCATTTTATTTGTTGTTGACCGTTTACCTGAGAAGGCGACGCCCATGCGCGAGGGCTTCACGATCCTCGATCCGACGGTCGTAGTCGCAGCTCCAGCGCTTTTCTCTGCATCAAGATTCGCGCCGTTTAAGTTCATAATAATAATTTTTTAAAAAAAAATAATTAATTTGCGAGTATAAGTAGACCCACCGTCGTATTGGTCCAGCCTTTTGGATCGAAACCGAGGCGACGAGATCGCGTCGAGCACCGAATTAGGGCTCGGGAGCTCCCCCTTCCCCTCCCACCACCTGATCCCCCTCTCCATCCTCGAATCCCCACCGTCCGATCCCGCCGCTCCCAGCGCCTTCACCCGCATCTCCGCCGATCGTACGGCCTCGATGATCCGCCGCAGCGCCTTGAGGTCCTCGTCGCACCGCTCCAGCGCCCCCAGCAGCTTCCGCGGCGGCTGCGGCGACGTCGGCGGCGGCGCATCGAGGCCCATGAGCCGAGCCACCAGGGCGGGGGCGGCGCCGCGGGGGGACGCGGCCGCGGAGCACGATCGCCGGATCTCGGCGGGGATCGTGGGGCTCCGCGGCGCATCGCACGAGCGGCGGCGCCGGATCTCCGCCGCGCTCGACGGCGCCGTCACGGCGAGGTACGCATCCCTCTTTTTACCGTCCTCGTGTTCTGCTTCGTTCCGTTTTAGCGGCGAGATAACGGCGTTCTCCTTCTTCGAAGCTGTAGAGATAACGGCGTTTTAACGTTGAGAGTAGAGAGAGAGAGATCTAGAGAGGGGTTTGGGGGGGAGGGGGTGGGAGTTACCAGGGGTGAGGCGTTTGCGGGGGTGGGAATGGTGGCGGGAGAAGAAGTGGAAGATACCGGAGATGCATCCGATGCTCCGCTTGCTGGTGGAGGGGCCGTGACCGGACCCGGCCTCGCGCCGGGACGAAGACGTTAGCATCGTCTTCTTCGCGTTTCCCATCTCGTTTCGCATCTCGTTTCCCCTTACCTCATCCTCTTCTCTCTCTACCTCTCTTTTGTTGAACAGAGAGAGAGAGATAAAGGCAATAAAGGAGGAGGTGAGGAGTGAGAAGAGAGAGAGTGGGAGAAGAGAAGAGCGTGCACTGCTCCTCTCTCACTAAAACCCCCACGATTAAAACTTAAACCGTGTATGTGGGCGAAATCACGGAAATGCCATGCGCCCGCTAACGGACACAGGAGAGATTCTAGGACTTGGAGGTATACGTATATATGCGCAGGCCCCCCTCAACTATATAGCGTGGAAATACAACCTTTAGTTATTTTCTTTTATATGTAGATCTCACTAATATGTTATTATATATTGTTAGGTCATAGGTTACAATAAATCAATAACTTATAAATATAGTATACCCTCTCCTTAATTTGAATTTAGTATCTGATTACTAAAGCCATTTCTACCAATTAAAGTAAATATTTTATTGAATCTAATGATAATTTTGCCAAGTTTAATTATTTTTCATTATTATTTTAGCTTAAAAGACCATGAGTTTTATTAGTTATAATCTATAATAATAACTAGCATACCCGTTAATTCAACAAAATTCTGATTTAATTTAGAATTAATTTAAATTAAATTAATTAAAGTTAAGAAAGTGTGATAAGTGAGAAAAACAGTTGAAGGCTGAATTTCAAACTTGCCTATAGTTGAGGGGCTTCTCTACATTTTAACCTCCTTAGTTACCCAGACAACGCCACGTGCTTCGAAGAGAAGAAGCGCGCAGAAAATGGGCCTGGACGGCTTTGTTCCCGTAGTTTGGTGGGGGTTAATTTTGTCAAATCACTTTCTCTTAACGGGTCGGATTTTTGATTTGTCGTATATGATGATTAAACAGACAATAAAGGTAAAAGGGAAAAGTGCGGTTTCGGGACACTGATGGTGGGGGTCGAGGCGATCCGGATTCCGGACTCGAATCCTAAGCTTTGGCTTTACGACACAGCGCCACGTGGCGTCCTCTCGCCCAACTTTATGTTACGTTGCACGATTATTTACGTTGGGTGATTAGGTCTTAGGTTTGGTCTAACGGATATAGATGTCGATGGACGGTGGGTGATTAATCGCTTGCTGCCTACTTGTATCGTTTTGTGATTGTATCGGAGGAAAACGAAGAATCTAATTTTAGAGATTTAAAAAAAAAAAAAGTACATAGCATGTTTCATGTTTAGTTTATTTTTAAAAAAATAAAATTAACTAAAAATATAAAGTATAATTAGATCTCTAAATGTTAACCGTTAAATTTTTTGTCATTTGCGCTGGAAATAGTTAGTCTAATTTTAAAGATTATTAATGTGCGAGTTGCTGAAACTATGTTATAAGTTTGGGCTTCTTTTCTTTTTTTAGGAGTGTTTTAATTTGGAAGTGTTTGGCGCGCACATTCATGCGCGGGATGTACAACTGCTTCTCATATTTCACATCTTGAAAAAAGTTACTGTAATAAGAGGCTATTGGGCTTCGTTGTAACTATAATAAAATTACAATATGTGGATCCAGTAATAAGAGGTTATTCGGCTTCGTTGGGAAATAAGGTGTTGCATGTGCGGGAAGCATATGGATACACCAGGTGCAGGCAATAATTTGATATCCTAATCTTTGCGAGGGGAATCATTTTGTAGGATAGGGAGGGGAGAAAGCCGAGAAACAGGATGAGTGTTCTTTAACTTTTATCGTGCTCTGAGCCCCTGAATGCGAGAGTAGGGGAAGAGGGAGCAGTGTACTGCAAAAGCTGGTACACAAAAAGTGAGAGAGAGAGAGAGAGAGAGAGAGAGAGAGAGAGAGAGGGTACTACTGATGTGGACTGTGGAGAGAGACGTTAATGACCCACCAAATCCCATTAAATACGAATAGGACATCAATAATATTATTATCAGCACCAATCGTCCTAAAATAAATGTAAAAGAATATGATAATTAATATTGGAGGTTCCAAATTCAAATATTAGTTGATACATATTTTTCAGCTAACTTACTTTTTAAATAAAATAAATAAAAGATTTATAACAATCAACTTCTTTTTTCTCCAAAAATAAAGACGTTTTTTTTTCTTCTCTTTTCTTCGTCTAATTAAGTATAATGAGAAAAATTTTATTTTTTGTTTTGTTTTTAATTTTTTTCCTTTTCATCCTAATGAAATGGATGTGAATGATTGAAGGCTTAGAATCAGACTTTATTTATTTTTTATAAAAAGATAAAATGCTATTAGTTTTTTTTAATTTAATTAAAAATATAAAATAGTTAAGGTTTGAATTTCAAATTTTAAATATCAATTATCGAGTATTTTACCGTCTACACTAAGAACAGTTGGTATCATACTTTAAATGTTATATTAATCATATTAAAGAGAGCCACATAATAGTTTGAGAGGGAGAGGGCCGGTTTGTGCCTAAGAGAGAGAGAGAGAGAGAGTGGACTAGGGGGTATCATGTTATTAATTCAAGCGCTCACTAAAGAAAAAAAAAAATTTAGAATACATCAATTATATTATTAATATAGCGACATCAAATAATCATATTATTTTTCTTAAATTTTATATTTCATCATAATTATTAAAAATATTTTTATTATATTTTTAATTTATAAAATATAATTTATTATTAATAAATTATATAATTATTAAAAATATTTTTATTATATTTTTTAATTTAAATAATATAATTTATTATTAATAAATTATACGGTGTGATTGATAAATATAGTAAAATCTCTCCCACTGGAGAGAGAGAGAGAGAGAGAGAGAGAGAGAGAGAGAGAGAGAGAGTGTGAGTGTACAAATCGGAAGAAGAGGGTGGGGTTGGGTTGGGAGAGGGACGTACATGAATGACTTTTATGCTTTAAGATGCGAACCCACCCACGTGTAAACTCTGTGAGCTGGAAAATAGAAGATGAAATTGACCGGAAAAAGAGACGGACACTCTCAAACAAAAGAACCTGCTCCCTGCACCAAGTGCACTGGGCAATGAATGCCCTTTTTTTTTCCTTTTTTTTTTAATTTTTTTCCTATTGTCATGTAGATGTCTAGTGAATCATATCATCAATCTCAGGATATGTTAAGAAAGTTTAAGACTCGATCCAATATCATGTTACCCCAAAATCGATTTAACAAAAAACTACTCATCACTAGTCTTAACATTTATCAAATTTTATATATATATATATATATATATATATATATTTTAATGGCAACAATATACAACTTTTTATTTTACATAAAATTCCGACGTTCCAGTTAAAAATTTAAAAAATATGAAGAGCAAATAACACCTTAGGGATGCAGCAAATGGAGACATTAAATTCTCCTAAGAAACTAAGGGCGCTAGGAAAATACTTAGCACATCCTAAAATACAACACATATCCTTAAAATTATGGCCATAAATGAGTGGAGCTCGACCTGGTCACCGCGCAAGATCGTCTCAAAATTAATTTCAAAGTAAAATTTATGATGAAACTAGGCATGCAAAGGACATAATTATGATCTTTTATCGTCCACCACATAGCTGATTCGGGTACGTTATCCACCGATCACGTCCTAGCAATAAGATCTTGTGATCACTTGCGCCAATTTGGTTCGGAAACTTTTCAATGTGGACCAAGCTCAGCGTAACCAAATCTATGTAACTTTGGTTCGATTTAGTGCATGTTGGTTTCACCGACGCTGGACTTTAGGTTAAAGTAAAGTTAGGTGAAAATTACTACTTTCGTACTGTTTGTTTCGTAGTTGTGAAAGTGAAGTTTTATTAATTCTGTTGTTTGTTTGGTACGAAATGTATGATATAAAACTATAATTTATAATTTATGTATAAATAATAAATAATTTAATAAATAAAAACAATATAATTATATTTTTATATAATTATAATTTAATTTAAAATAATTAAATTATTTTTTATACATAAATTATAGTAATGCAACAATAAAATTATAAAGTAAAAAAAATATAAATACTTAATTAATCAATTTCTATCATATTTTAATTGTACAAACTAAATAAAAAAATATTAAAACTTAATTTATCAATTTGTATCATATTTTAAATATGCCAACTGAATAAAAAAAATAATTAGTACCATAATTAAATATATTTAAATATAACTATTTTTATCCAGTATATTATTCTATTATTTTTTTTCTTCACCTCCATTCCTCGTACTTGACTTTGGCTCACGACGTAGTTTCATGTTAACTCTAGTTTCTACTATAACTTTTTTACGGCGAATCAAAAACAACAGAAGTGATCGTTTATAACGAAAACAACTTCCCCCTCTCCATTTTCACCACACTTCCATTCAAACAAACATGCCCTTAATCACTGGATTGGAGTCTAACTTCTGTCTTCTTCTTTTTCCTTTTCTTTTTTTATTTCTTATCGACTGCATGTCTCTTTGCTAACACGAAAAGAAAAAATTGGCTCACGGAAATGCAGATATGACCACGCCTCTACTCTGGTTTGATTGATCGAAGTGAATTGAACCCCAAAATATAAACTGAAATTTAGTGCTAGGGAGTTAGACATCGGTTATGGCTTTAGAGGTTCCAAAACCGAAATTTGAAAACCTTCTCGTCTTAAAATACATTACCAAGTTCATATCAAATTTTAATTAGGATCCAAATTGTTGAGAAACTTTTTTGATAGCAGTTTCTGTGCACTTTCTTATAGCATCGGAGAGAAAAATATGCTTGGGCCCTTGGCACAATCAAAGTAAAATATGTTTGGCTAACGCAGCTTCTAACTAAGCATAGTCACGTAGTTAATATGCAATTGGCAGTGACAAGTTACAACACGCAAGTAGTTCTCGAGCAGGAATATGTTGGCAGTGACGAGTTAGTAACAGAAAGCGCAATTAGAAATGCATGCAGTTGAAAATACATCCGTTATAACTATATGAATCCTATTTGGTTGGATGTAGTAGAAAGCGCTGTAAGTATAAATAATTTGTTTAGTTGCATGTAGTTGAGAAATAATTTTTAAATTTTATCATTTTATATACATGATGGTAAAATTACCTTCAAAGTTAAAAAAAGTAATAATAATTTTTGTTTAAAAAAAATTGAGGAGATAAGCATATCTTTTATTTAAAGTTACTCTTTCCAACTGCTGCAGTTGGAACTACGACCAATTTCGGCGTAGTTCGAACTGCTGTAATTGGGCCTCCTTTTGCAGTTCCTATTGCAGCAATTGGAGTTAAATACATCAAACCAAACACCGAATTTGTATTTACATGCAGTTACAACTACAGTACAATTGCAACTATATGCAACTAAACGGCTCCTTAGATGCAATTGTAATGTTCTGTTGAAAGGAACCGCACAGAGAATTCCCTTTCTCCTAATTGATTCCTGATCTCCGGTCCTTTTCTCTTGTTCCTTCTTCTTCTTCTTCTTCTTCTTCTTCTTTTTTTGGAGGGAGCATTCTATTCTTCAGTATTTAATAAGCAAAGTATAGCATTTTCCTGGGGCACACATTCATTCCTAACTAGTTCCTAAAAAATCTGAGAATATAACCCCACAAACGGATAAACTCCACGTCGCAAGAACAGTTAGGCTTTTTCCTCTCAAATACAATACAATTTTGATCGCATAAATATTGCACACTTACCGTACCTGAAACCTTATGCACAAATCAAGTAGAAAGTAACATGACAAATACACACCAACTAAAACTTTTGAATGATATTAATGCTACCTCATTAAACAGTAATCAACAGAAACCAAATGTATTAAATCTAAATTGCAACGTCTACAGGTTTCTCAGAGAGAGAGAGAGAGAGAGAGAGAGAGAGAGAGAGAGAAGGAAGCGAACTAATTTCTGATAGTTTTGGCATCCCTTCACTGTTTTGGCAATTTTTTACATTTTGCTCCTAAGAAAGAATGGCAGATACAACCAATGTGACGGGCAGCTCGTAAAACATTACCCAGAAGTTCTCACATCCATGTACAAAGCAAAAAGAATTTGAATTGATGTGTTTCCTAGAAATTCGTAAAACTAAGAGAAGCCGCTGTTTTGAACATATCTATATATGCGAAATTGAATGAGGACGGGCGATGTTATCATTCCATGGGCTTGTACAAGACGACTGTGACGTATTTGGATTGAAACCTGTGAGTGAAGCCGAGACCGACGAGTGGCTGGGGACCCCCTGGCTTCTCTATGAAGAGGTGGTTCAGGAGAACGTGGTGGGGCTTCACGGTGGCTGCTGCCTCGGAGTTTTCCAGGTCAAGAACAGTGAAGTGTAGCTGCGGTGGGAGAGCGGGCGGCTCCTTCGCAAAGTCCTGATCGGAGGGCTCCTGCCAACTGTAGCTGGAATCAGGAGAAGGTGGGTGGTCGAATTCGGAGACGCCTGCTACATTATCCGGAACATAATCCTAGATCGAACAATGTGGAAAAACAAAAAAGGAAAAAAGAGAAAAAGAGTGTGCATCTCTTAGTTTTCATTGCCTTCAAGAAATTTGTAGGGGACTAACTAAGCTGGTTGGCAAATTTCGGGACAAACATCTACAACTTTGAAAGCCAAAAAATGCTAGCAAAATGGTATTACTTTATCAGGTTAAGTACAAATTTAGTTATTGAAGTTTGACACTAATCTTAATTATGTCATCAGAGTTTCAATTTTAATAATATACTCTAAAGTTTGTCATGCATAACAGTTAGGTCCTTACGTTTTGTCTACATTTTAAAAGATTCCACGCCTTTTAGGTTCAGTTTTACCCAATGATGCTACGTTTTGGCATTTCCAATAGACTATTACGTGGAACAAACTTCAAGGACTAAAATGTCGGAATCAAAATCCTGAGAACATAGATGAAATCAGGATCAAAAAGACTGAATTGGTAACTAGCCCCACGATATTAGATTTTAAGAGAGTAAGCACTCACATCGACGTCAAGAAAATTAACAGTATTCCCCGTCTCATCCGTTATGCAAGGAAAATCAGGAATGAATCTCCGTTCACCATCAACAATGAATCTGTAACGGTAGATTCCAGATGGTAGAGACATTAAAATGGAATGATCCTTGCCCGATCTCTGTAGGGATAACCTGGAAAAGATGCGGCACTCACAAATTATCATCATTCATAGTTTGCATAATTTTAAAGTCTCAGATCTATAAAAGAAGTGAAGAAATAATGCACGAGCAAACAGAGCCCCTAAAATGCTTTTCAGTTAGCATACTTTTCTGTCCAGTTGTCCCATGATCCTTCTACATGAACTTTCTTTCCTCCTAGGGTCCATACTAGCAAGACTGGGATTTTCCTCTCAGGAGGATCTTTGGAACTTCCATGTTGTTCGTTCGTCGACACTTGATTGGAAAGTTGAGGTGAATCACTGTGTCTTTGCAAAGGAGGTACAGGGACCTGAAGAATCAAATTACATGTCAAATTCAGTTGAAGCATCAAATTACATTACTGCACATATCAAAGGGCAATTAATATGGACTTCGTTTACGAGATGACAATTTGGCCCAGAATCAATGATTGATGTCTTATTTCACCACAGTAATCACTTTCCACAGTGATTCTATAAAGATCCAGGGGGTTCCATGTTACTTATCTAAGAGGCACTCTTAAGTCATCACATATCAAAACTAATTTTCCACATGCAGTACTTCGTCAAGTATTACTTAGAAGAGAATGATTCGATCACCACTAACCACTGCTGTTAGGCGTTAATTTAACTTCGCTGAGAAACACCCGATCACAATTCTGCCCTCATAAATGCCTAGCAAATATCATTACCAAAAAAAGGTACTGAAACATAAGAACGAATAATTTGAGAAAATAGTGAATCTTCGCTTACTGTCCGAGGCAGCAGCCCAATGAAAATTTCAACATGCAGATTCGCATGAGTATAAACATTTTAGAAAATAAAGGATGACATGTTTGAAAACCACATGCGTTCAAAATTTCCTAGGTACAACTTACAAGCAAAATTTATGAAGTTGCAAAATGTTTTCAGAGAATGCAGAAGCAAGAGTCCAGTTACAAGCAAAGTCATGCACTAATAGCTTGGGCGTTTGCTGGTGCGGATGAAGATGTATAGGTTGGATTAGCTTGATGCAGTGGTTGGTATACGAATTAATGTACTAACTAATAATAGCAAGGATTTGACTTTTGGGTAAGACCAAATTGAAACCCTTCTAATTTGGGCTCATTACTATGTTTTGGACTGATCTCAGTAAATTGGCTAATGATACTTTTATTCATTTTGCTGTCAAAATTATTGTTTCTTGGCAATTTTATCTTGGTGAGTTGTCGGTGTTTAGCTCAAAGAATTTGTTCTCAATTCAAACTTCATGAATAAACCGATGCGGCCAAGTAATGTAGTGTTCCTCCAGAAGCCAATCAGTAGGTAATATTTACAATTAATAGGGCCTAGGGCATTTAATTTCTCGGAGGAAACATCTTAAAAATGAATACCAGAAATCACCAAAGGTTGCAAAATTTTCTCATCAACTTCAGAATCTTCACAGCCTAAAAAGTCTCTGTAAATTCTAAACTTGTACAGGACTAATATTTTAATATTTAGTTAGTTTCTCACAAGTGCATCCTATGATTTTTTCACATTGTTGTAATATTTTGAAGCTACTCGTTTATAAGAACATTTTTGAGACCCTTTTTAACCAAAACCTTGAATTACGGAACAAATAACAATCCCCCGCTACCCTGTTTTCGCATCTCTCCTTTCACCTTTTCCTCACATAATCCATAAATCCAATTGCAAAAGCACGACTAAAATAATGCGTCAAAACTCATATCCATATACCAATAAAATTGAAACCTCTTATTTCTCTCCACCGTACCAAATCCACGTAGAAGTTTTAGCCCCATACTCAACCACTAAATTCCAAAATCAATAGTACTAAACAACGAGAGATAAACTCCAATGTAACACATCCAAACAATCAAACTTAAACAAATTCGAAAATAAATCAACAATTAAAGCATCATCATAATCATCATCATCATCATTATCAAAATCACCTGGGGAGCGAACATGAAGGGGGATGGGGATCGCCGGGGACTCTGCGGCGGCGACTCTCCGCCGCCTCCGCCGCCTATGGAATCCGCCGAGCCCGCGTGGTAGGGCGCGAATCCCCCCTCCGACGATCTCGCCGAGGGGTCCTCGTCATCGCCTCCACCGTTCTCCTCCTCCCTCCCGGTCACGTTTCCCATGTCGCCTCACCACCCCCCCCCCCCCCCCCCCCCCCCCCTCGTTCCCCTCTCCGTGGGGTAGATCCCTCGAAGAAGAAGAAGAAGAGGGGAAAACGAGGACGACGATGACTACTACGTGGAGATGTGTAGTAGAGAGGAAGGAGACGAAGAGGAGGAAGGAGAAGAAGAGGAGGAGGGGGGAGGAGGTTGAAGGGAGTTGGTAAATAGGGGCCGTGGTTGGTGTTATTTACGGCCAGTGCCACTGGTGGTAATAACAAAAAATAGTTGCGTATATCACTGACTTGTGGGGCCCGCATAGGTGGGGTAGGGGTCCCACTCTACGCCACGTCGGCTTGGATATTTTTGGCGTTACGCATTCAACGCTGGAGAATCTTCGTGATGACGTGGCGTCGACGGTGATGGGTTTGGCGTTGGGGACCCGGTCACGATTTAAAGCGAATCGGGTTCGGATCCAATGTGGTTCCAACCCGAATTAAAGCTGGGTTTTTCAAAATCCTAACACTGATTTTTTTTTTTTTATTAAATTTATCTTTTCGATAATCTGGTATCAAAGTTATTCATAAATCGACGTCTACTACTAACGCACGAAATTGAAGGTTCGAATATTGATGAGATCAGAACCTGATACAAATTTAACAATCGAATGAATTTACAAACACAAAAATTAGGACCCAATATAACACATTAGTTTTAATCGGGTTGTTGGGTTATTGGTTCCGCTGTTAAATGTAACCCACATTGCCATTTTTGTCAGTAAAAAATAATATAAACATTGCTAATTATTAAGTAATTAGTAATTACTTCCAACCTCTTCTCACCTTATCAATATTATTATCATATTGATTTATTTATATGTACGTAGTAATGGAAGTCAATAAATGCTGCAATTAATAACGATGTTACCAACCATTAAAAATTCCTAATGGGCCATAACAAATTGGAGTTTGAAATTAGGGATTTTTTTATTTTATTATTTTTAATGAGGATGTCCGAGCAACAACATGTTGTTCGATCTAAATTATCTGAGGCTCTATTGTCAATTAATTTGTATTATTTGATTATTTGATTGTAATTAAGGTGCTATTTTGTAAGCAGTTTACGTGTATAATAACAAATTAAAATTCGAACTGATCGAATCATGCATATCACGTAAAACAATACTATGAAATATAACTTTTTTATTATGGTGCAAAGCATTCAGATTATGAGAATAAATAGCATATAATGAATTAGAAGTTGCTTTCACATCTCCATTCTCTCTCTCTCTCTCTCTCTCTCTCTCTCTCTCTCTATATATATATATATACCTTTTTTTTTGTCCTTTTTTAGGCCTCATACTGTAATATAATTAACAATTGTCTCTTTATTCTTCAGCAGCACAAATCATATATTTTTTTTTGTAAATGTTATATAAATAGAGTGGGTAAGCAAATCATTCCATAATGGATAGTTACGTGTGAACTTCTTCATTACCAATGGGCCATAATTTACTGATAATTATGTGATTAAACACACATAGCTTATGTGGGCCTTTATTGTGGTGAGCCTAAGGATAAATGGATTGTTTGAGCTCAAATACGTAGTCTTAGATCAAAGCCTTCATGAAATTATTATATGTTAAGTAATTAATGTTACATCCACTTTATGCACAGAATATTTAATATTTTACTAAAATATATATGCTGATCTAGAGGGTTTCAATTGGATAGTTAATACAATTCACGAAAAAAAATGGTTTGATTGTGGGTATAATAATAATAATAACTGTAATGTCCTAAAAACTGAAAAATATATATATATATATATCTACTCATCACTAAAAGTAAAAATTAAGTAGCAGTTTTCTTTCATTTTGCACTAATTATAAAGTTAATATGATCAAATATTGATTAAAATTGTTGGCTTAAGAGAGACAGTATTCTATCTTGTAGTGGGAGTCTACGTTGGATTGAGTTGCGTTTGAAATGACATGAGATCAAATTTGATCGAATCATATTCGAAGTAATGGGAGGCTGGATTGGATAAAGTCACAATCGAGATCCATATACGCCATATCTATACATTTTAAATAAATTAGTTATATGTTTTTAATAACTCAAAATTTTCAAATTAATAGTTAACGCCACTGATCTGATAATAAACATTACAGTTTAACGTTCTTCGTTCTCCTCTTTGCAAGTGCGTGTACACAGTTCGACAAGTTGAGGCTTTATTTGAATAATTAGTAACAAGTCCAAACAATCAAAAGCACCAAATTTAAAATTTACTCTGCAGCAATATCACTGCTTTAAAGTTTCTCTTTTTGAGATGCAAAATTTTATTCCTATCTACTTCTACGGTCGAAGCTACGACGAAATAAAAAGCTTGCTGCTGCAGCAACCAAAACTTAAGATCTCACAAACCCTAACCGTAGCAGGTCGCAAAAGATCTGATGGCTGGTATCCGAGATTTCAAATTCGAAACCTAATAGCTTCCAAAAGCTCAAACTGTTAGAAATATATAATTAATTCACTTAGCATGGAAACATAACGCCAACGGAATTCGATTGTGACTCGGTCCAATCAATCTTTCACCATTTTGAATATGCATGACTTAATCCAATCCGATCTTCCGTCATTTCAAACATGAAATCTCCTGCCATAGGGGCAAAATACTGGTTTTTTTAAACCAACACATATTTCTAACTAATTTTTTTTTTCTGAAGTAATAAACAAAACAAGTCATACATATGTATACATGCTACCTTTTCATTTTAGAAAAATATGAACAATATTAGGCAACAATACTTACACACTATGAGGAGCACAACCCCAGAAGCCTACTATTCATTCACTAACGTAATTTACCTATGCTGCATGGGAGAATCCACCCTCGGTACGCGGCTCATAAAAGAGTCCCGGAAAGTTACCGGGCGCTTGGGGCGCGGAGAACGCTTCACCAAACATCTGATCATACAGCGGCGCCACGGCGCCGAAAGAGTACTCATCCGCTAGCCTATTCGAATCGGGCCTCGGCCCGACCACCGCCGCCGCCGCCGCCGACACCGGGGAAGTAGTATCGTGGCTCGTGTCGCTGAATCCTGCGACGCCCTCGTCGGCGACGTTGGACTCTCGGCCCGTGAGCTCCTGCACGCGGGCGCGGAAGTTGTCGGCAGTCAGGGTAACCTTCAGCGGATTAGATATGTACACAACCTTGAAGGGCTGCTTCTTTTTCTTGCTCTTCTTGTTCGCCTTATTGGCATGGTTGCTGGGGTGCTTTTGGTGTACGCTTAGGTGGTTATCCATTCCCCCTGTTGTGTTGAGTTGAGGAGAAACAGTAGTGGTGGGAGAGACAAATTGTGGACAGGTTTAATTAGTTGTTGTGGAATGGAGTGGGTTTATATACACATGTGTGTGGGGTGTGCGGGGATTCAATTATTTGTGTGGCGCAAATGCGGCCGCGCCTTTTTTGGGTGCAGTTTCGTGGAAGCAAAAGGAGGTGGAAATATGAGACCACGTGATTTCGGAGGAAGGGTGAAAGAAGCAACGGATATTAATTTGTCACCATTTTTAATCTTCTATTAGATTGCGTTTGGTTGGGGGTTAAAGGAGGATAAGGGGTTATCCCCCCATTAACCCGGGTTAACACTCACACAGGGTGGGATTAAGTTAATCTCACACCAATTTAATTTTTAAATATAAATTTAAATTTTAATTTTAATTTATAAATTTTAAAAATTTATAATTTATAATCTTAAATTTAATATTAATATTTTCAATTTTCAATTTTATGTTTAATTGTTTAAATTTTAAATTTGACATTTTATATTTGAAATTTTTAAAATATTTAATTTGTAATATTAAATTAATATTTATATTTTTAAATTTTAAATTTTAATTTTAAATTTAAAAATTTTAAATTTTTAATTATCCAATTTTAAATTTTAAATTATTATTTTAAATTTTTTAAATTTTATATTTGAAATTTTAAAATTTTATGATTTATAATCTTAAAATATATATTTATATTTTTAAATTTTCAATTTTCAATTTTTAATTTTGAATTTTTAAATTTAAATTGTTATTTTTAATTATTTAAATTTTATATTTGTTAGATTTGATTAAAAAGTTATAACTTTAATTTTTTAAATTTGAGATTTAAAAATATAGATTTTAATTTTGAATTTTTTAATTTTAAAGGTTATCTATTTAAATTTAAAATTTTAAAAATAAAATAAAAAATTTAAATTCAAATATAAAAATTGGGGAAAAATCATTAATTTTCATTTATAACTATCCACTATTCTTTTTATTACATATTATCTATCCAAACGTTATTGTTCTTATTCCCAAAAACAACTAAATTTTTATCCAAACGCAAAATTAATCTATTTCAGGCTTAACTCTGAACTTAACCATATTCCTAAAATAACTAGTTCTTACTTAACCCCGAACGAAACGAAGCCTAATTAAAAATTTATTCTAAGTCATACTATCAATAGTATCAAACTTTTGGTACTATCGAATTTTCTGTCATTAGATCTACCTTTTAATCATTTTCATCTGTTAGAGTATCCTATTCAACCAACCAACCACTCAATCTTAGAGGACCACTATCATCCTAACCGTATATCCATTTATCCAACGGTCGAAAACTCAATAGTACTAAATGCTTGATATTATAGATAGTATGGTAGCAGAATTCCTAATATATATATATATATATATATATATATATATATATATATATATATAAAAGCGTATAGAAATTCCGACAATGACAAACGGAATCCAAAAAGGAATAAAAAAATATTCCCTATGAATGATTATGATTTTTTTGTTAAAAATATCTCAAATAAGAACGAACGGTTATGATCAATCTATTAAATCTCTACTAAATATTGAAATCTATTCCATATAAATGGTTATGATTAATTTGTTAACAAAATATTTCAAAAAAGAACAGCTATGATCAATTTATTTAAAAATAGCATTCCTATCCATCTATAAATTCAATCCTACGTTTATAATCAATTTGGTAAAAAATTTCTCAATAAAAATAAATAGTTATGATCTATTTGTTAAAAAAATAGCATTCCTATTAATCTATTTTACATTAAAATTAAAATTTGAGTTTAAATTATAAATTAAATTTAATTAATTTTTTATATCAAATTTGAATCAATAATTAATTTTTTTGTTACAGTGGATCAAAATTAAATTTTAAATTTTAAAGTAAATGTGAATTAAATTTCTATGCTTTTAATTTAAAACACATACTTAAATTTGATTTATCAAAAATCAAAAAGTATATAAAAATGTTTTATGTATTTATATATAAAAAAACGAACACGGTAAGATATTGTAAATATTTTCTAATAAAATATAACAAATTAATTTATAAATATAGTTTTTATTGTAAAATTTTGGATATATATAATATACAAATGTATACTGATTTAAAATAAATTATAATAATTGTTACGTGCATTTGCACGTACATTCAACTAGTATATATATATATATATATATATATATATATATTATATATATTATATATATATATAGTTTGGCTGGGATACTATCGATAGCACAAAATGTTTGATGCTAAAGTTTTCCGTCATTAGATTTAATTATTTGACTATTTTCACCCATTAGATTATATTATTAAACCAACAACTTACCCAACCCTAGAGGGCCCATATCATCCTAACCGTATATTTTTTTCATCTAAGGGTAGAAAACCTAGTAGCACCAATAGCTTAGTGCTATTGATAGTATTCCAGTCTAGGTCTATATATATATATAAAATTAATTGCAGTGGATAGCAGGTTTATCGGACGTTCCGTGATGCAGCCAATTTAGTGTTAAAATTTTTGAAATAAGACGACCCACTCAGCTAAATTAAAGCGAAAATTTTGCTTAGTTCGACAATTTTTAACTTTTTACAATTGGTGCAGAAATTTATAAACGGATAAAATTTTAATTGGAAAAATATTTTTCAAGTTCTACACATCAAACTAGGAAAATTATTCAGGCCAAGTTTGGAATTCAAATTCATATGTTTAGACCTCCGTTTTTATTATTTTAGGTTAATTTTAGAAAGTCTTGTACTTTTTCTATTTAAGAGCCTCATATATCTAATTATTCTAGTCGGTGTGGTTTTAGAAGTATATTTGAATTTATTATTTTTAACTATAGATTTAGATGTTGACGCTCTCTCTCTCTCTCTCTCTCTCTCTCTCTATATATATATATATATATATATATATATATATATATTCACACACGTGATATTCACTTAATATAATTAATTTTAAAATAAATTAATAATATTTTCGTCTTTTGACGAAAAATTATTTTTTTGGCCCAATTCTTTTTCAGCATCAACCAGTTTTTCTTTTAAATAAAAAGTTCCATAAAGGGTGGTCATTATTCATTAATGTACCCAAGCACGTTCCCTATATAAAATATTAAATTGGAAACTTAGTCCTTGGATCAATTTGAAAGTTTACATGTTAATTGGAATTTTTGGACACAGTACATCTATACATAGAGTGGTCACTAAAGCAAAGTACATGCTCATGTACGTAAATACTGTTCGGCTACTATACTATCGATAGTATCAAATTTTTAAAACTATCAAAGTTTTTATTATTAGATCTATCTTCTGATCATTTCCATCCGTTAAATTATACAATCCAACCAACCACTGACTAAATTATAGAGAACCACTGTCATCCTAACAGCATATCCTATCATTTAACGGTCGAATACTCGATAGCACAAGCTGCTTGATACTATCAATGGAGTTTTTTTTATCCATCATGATATATCTGGAAAAAATATTACAATCATTGGATGAGTAAAATATATGATATATACTTTTTTTTTACAGTGTTATGAATAGCATTGCTTGGCGTTTATAACACAGATAAATTATATTTAGACTACAAATTATTACTTTGGAATAATATAATTTATTTAATAAATGAAATACATAATTCTAAGAAGTCATGGCTATCGGCCTTCCGAGTATTAATTATTAAAGCAAACTAGAAAAGTAGATTTTTAAAAAATTGTAGTACATAAATTATTATTGAACATGTAATATAGGTAATGGTTTGTCTAAAAGTACTATTTTTATGTTTTAAAAAATTAAAAATTTGAAATTTTTTAATTTTTTAATCTTATAAAATTAAAATAGTAATTACTATCGAAAAAATATATAACCATATTATCATATGTATGTTTATCCGTGGCTGTTGCTATCATAATTTCATAGTATTAAAATAATTAAAATTATTTTAAAATTTTTTATATTTATTTTGGAAGTGATATTTATGACGTGGGTTTTTTTGGAAGCAGCGTAGAAGGGGTGACGTAGCTGCTTAGGCCCTCCTCTCATAAAATCGATAAATAAATGGTACTATTCACCCTTAGCTATAAGAATATTGAAATTGGCCCCTCAACAGGTTTTTTTTTTTTTTGAGAGAAAGCTTTCAAACTTTTTTATTCAAATTTTTTACACTTGCATTAAAATTTTTTAAAACTTGATAAACTTAGTAATGAATTTAAAAGAATTCCTTTATTTTTTTGGACTAAAATCACTTAATTCTACATAAAATTAGAATTTCAGGTTTTCTCTTAGTGAGAAAATAAGGTAAAAATGTATAAAACTTATCTGAACTATAAACTATTTTGAGTCGCCTATCTAATTTTTTAAAATTTTAATTTTACTATCTAATCTTTCAATTTGTTTGATTTGAATAAGTCAAGACACTTTGAATTTAAAATTTAAAATAATTAGTTACTTTAATAAATTTAAAGTTGTAAGAATTGCATGAGTTGTACTAATTTAATCTGAAAAATAAACTACATATTTAAACTTTAAAGTCAAAGCATTATTGATTAACTTAAATCAAACAAATTAAAAAACTGGATGATAAAATTTAAATTTTAAAAGTTTAGATAACCGACTCAAAATAATTCATAATTCCGAATAAGTTATTTGTACACTTTTACTATATAAAAAAAAGAGGTTTGTTTCAAAATATCCTATAGTTGAGGGTGTCTCTCCATATTTTCACCTATATAATACGCGGGCTTATTTGGCTTATTAATTACTTGGCTCTTAGCGTGCACTCTGAGTTGCCCCACAGGAGATGCGTTGCTAAGGTTATTTGTGAGTCGTTTTCCATCGTATTAAATTTTATAAATAATATAGTATAAGTGTATTAATACATAGCTGTTATCATAATTAATCTATGAAAACACTGAATCTTAATTGGGTGGTAACTAAGGTGTGAGCTTGGTTCAAAAACAGGTTTGGATCAGTATTTTTATTTTGTTAATTACTAGGGAGTTTTTGGATTGGGACCTACCAATTTATTTCATAACATTAGAAAAAAAAAAAAAAAAAAAATCAGTAAACTAGTTTACATTCATGCATAGTGTAGCAAAACATCATTCTCCACAATAATAATAAACATGATAGTGATTGGTGATAATTCATATTCAATTTTGCTGAGAAAGTAAAAAATTATTTACGAATATCACAAGTGAAATTTAATACAAGATAGTGTTTAACACACTATTGAACATTGGAACTAATCCAACTATCATATTTAGGCAATAGAAAAAAAAAAAAACATTTACAATCTATACAAATGTCGGCAACAATTCTACTTTGCTCGCAGCTAATTAAAAATGTGAAGCAATTAGATTTCGAACTTGCGATTTCGAATACCAACCATCAGATTTTTAGCTTATTGTGCAAAGCTCTGCTAAATATTTATGTATAATTTCGACCTGCGTAGGAACACGCACTTTGTATCAGGAATTTTAAATTTGACTAATACTTACTGATGTATAAATAACGCGATAACGTGTGATTCTATCTTATTATGACTTGAGAACACCAAATCCTTGCTAAATTCATGCACCATGATATCACTAATCCTTTCCATTTATGAGAGATGTGATGGGGTAAATGTACCGAACGCGAGCAAGACAGGGTAAGCTGAGATTTGGCTTGTTTATCAAATGAGCTAGTTTCGTGTGGCTCCATATTATTTCAAGTCAAATTCTATAACTTTATTGAACCTGTTTGAGTCGAACACAAACTGGCTCATGATCAGCATGTTGCGCTGAAAATTAACAGCTGTACATAACTACAAGAGAAAGGAATCTAAAGATATGCACAAAATTAAACCTGGATAGAAGGAATCATGTGTCCATGACTAGGAATGGAGCGTACAAACGAACGAAACCATTAAAGACAAGAAAGAGAGATGTGAAAAAGACCTTCCATATATATTCACCTCAAAAATATTAAAAGAAACCATTAAACAAAAAGGAAAAAAACGAAAAGACCTTCTAGATTCGTGCATTTTCCACGCTTTGTCAAGGAGCAATCCTTGTCAAATAGCACTCTCCAGAGTGTAATATCTTTTGACACTACGAGGGTTTGTATAGTTTATACCACCTTCTGGTCACTTTCCTTTTAGTTTCAGCTAAGACAATGACAGATAATGCATCAAATGCTAGATTAGTTCCCAAGTAATATCAACTTCTAAAATATAACCTATAGGGCGCGTTTGGTTCGCGCTATCTTTTAAAGATTCCTAGTAATTCAATGGGAATAAAAAAATATAACGGTGTTTAGCTAAACGCACTAAGTAATCTAGTTGGTAATATTAAATTCACTTGGGAATATGATTCACCCCAAAGTATTAATCCCATTCCCTTGAGAGATGGTGGGTATCCTCATATTAATGGATTGGGGTAATCATAATATATCTAATCTCTTTCTTTCTTCCTACCTGCCGGCTAATTGATATTATTTTTCTTTACACTCTAACCTTATATCTCTCTCTAAACTTATTTTTCTCTCTAAAATTTAACTTTTTTTTTCTCTCTCTAAACTAAGCTTTCTCTCTCTCTCTCTCTCTCTTTCTAAAATTTCAACTCTCTCGCTCCCTCTAATTTCGACTATATTTTTCTTTCTATTTTTTTAATTATGCTCTCTCTCTCTAACTTATACTCTCTCTCCATTTTTTCTAAAAAGATGTTAAAACTTTTGGTAACATTATCTAAAATTAAATAAATAAATTAATTAATTGTATATTTTGTGCAATTAATATTAAATAATATGGCTAATTAATATTACCGTGCGAACCAAACACAAGAATTTCACATTCTTAATAATAGAATGAATAGGAATAAAATTCTCGGATATCTTTTATTCCTAATAATCTTTTATAATGCGAACCAAACGCACCCATAATACGATAATATTTTGGAAAGTTTCTAATTCGCTATTATATATGTATTAGTTTTGTCTCCATCCTGAAATTTGTTAGGTATTTTATAATGCTAAATTTCAAGAAAAAAAAAAAAATTTGAATGGAGACAAAATTGACACATGGTAGTATATAGAAACTTCTTAATAATGTGTTGTTAAGGAGCTCCTTACTAAAGATTTTTTTTCATATATTATTATTGCCTAATATAGCTAGTTTTGGATTGTTGACTCTTACCACCACAATATATATATATATATAGTAGTGAGCTAGAATACTATTCGGTAGTAAACGAGCCGTTTTACTACGATTTGTTTTCGATGATAGAACTTCCAAATTACGATCGGCTTCGTTGATATGATCTATACCACTTGAAGTGTTTTAGAAATCAAATTTCAAATCTTTTCGACATATTTGTCTAATGATCAAAGGTTTTAAAATTTGTAATTTAATGTCGATAAGAGACGTTTTCTCGTTTAACACGTAAAGATATCCAAATCAATTGAATTTTTGTTAGAAAATTGTTTAAACTATTTAAAACAAGATCTATACTCTTGATCTTGATTACAAGACTCCTATCATATTTTTTTAAAAGTATTCATTTTCAGCCATTCATTTTTCTGTTCACTTGATGGATAAAGAACAATATCGAAAGTGCCTGAAATTTGATTTCTAGTTAGTTTAAATGGTTTAGATCATATTTAACGGAGCCGATCGTCAATTTGGAAGCTCTATTATCGAAAACAAATGGGTAGTATAAAACGGCTCGTTACTACCGATAGTATTCAGGCTCTACTCTATATATATATATATATATATATATATATATAGTGAGGCTACTATGCTATCGGAAGCACGGAGCCTTCCGTGCTTCCAGCTCGTTTTCGATGTTGCGACTTTCGAATTGTCGATCGGCTTCATTAAACTTGATCTAGAGTATTTGAAATACCTAGAAAATAAATTTTATGATTTTACGATATCATTTGCCTAGTGAACGAAGGGGCTCAAAATCAATGGCTAAAAATAAAAATCTTACAAAATGTAATAATATGACATTAAAATTTTAAATCAAAGATATTGATCTTGTTTTATATAGTATAAAGAATTTT
The DNA here is from genome assembly GCF_001540865.1 of Ananas comosus. Taxonomy (NCBI): domain Eukaryota; kingdom Viridiplantae; phylum Streptophyta; class Magnoliopsida; order Poales; family Bromeliaceae; genus Ananas; species Ananas comosus. The sequence continues at coordinate 8,369,467 of NC_033638.1, read as the reverse complement.
TTATCAAAATTTCATGTGATTTGGATATTTCTACACCGTTAAACTTGCAAACGGCTCACTACGGCCATTGAAATTTGTTGATTTTGAGCTCATTCGATCACTAGGCAAATGATATCAAAAAATAATAAAATTTATTTTCTAGGTACTCCAAATATTCTAGATCAAGTTTAACGGAGCCGATCGACGATTCGAAAGTCGCAACATCGAAAACGAGCTGCAAGCACGGAAGGCTCCGTGCTTCCGATAGCATAGTAGCCTCACTCTATATATATATATATATTACTGTTCTATTTAATAAATGTTTTTACTTAATTTTAATAGCTAAAGTTTGAGGTGTGTCAAAAAAAAAAAAAAAAAAACTATTTCACAATCCATAGTCGATGGTGTCTCCATAGAATCTTACTTCATTTACATATCCATTATCTAATCTACAGTCCCGTGTAAATCGAGAATTGGAGTGACAATGCCAAAGGGCATGAGTTGTGGTTTGATTTCTAGAGAAGATAACCACTTTTTTGAAAAATTAGTCCCTAACAGCTCGATAGAGACCAAACACCTCCTCACAGCTGGATTTTAGACTTAACTTCAAAGTTTGCCCGTGAGCATTTCACCTGATCAGCATGCAGATTCTAAACAAATGACGCTCCGAAAATTGAGTCAGATTTAGCAAATAATTGAAATAGAGCGGAACAGAAAGTCCGATTTTTCATCTCTTTAGTTAGAAGAGTGTGTTTGGTTGGATGAAACTCTCAACTTATAATTCCGACTCTGATTTAACTTATTATTCACTGATTCTGACTTAGTCTGTCATTCCGATCCTAACTCAGACAAAACTCATCTCACGCAGCTCTAACATCAAATGCAATGACCCAACTCGCTGTCAATAATAACTCGTTGAGCCCAAACAACCAGCCCAAAATACTTAAACTCAGTTATTATTATCAGTATGGAGTACTCTTATATATCCAATAATAATGCTATTTTCATCCGATATGAGACTAATACGTCGATCATGAAAGCGGGCGGATGGGAGGCAAAGTCATAAGCTCTAGCCATATCGGAGCTCACGGTCGCTATGAAAACAGAAGTACGTCGCGGTAACTTTCGCCTCTAACTTTTACCCACCAAGCGCTGCATCTCCAAAGGCCTCACGAGTTTCCCATGATCGCCGACTTCCACCTTCCATTTTTTGTGTTCTGAACAGTCCTTTAGCTCTTAGTCTAGAGATTTAAGTACTTAACCTGACCCAATCATTTTAGACCAAATTTGAACTTTTAAATGTATATGAAATTTTACAGGCCAAGTTGGGCTCGGCCCAGAAAGAAAAATATCCGTTAAATCTCTCTTGGGCTTTATTTGATTCTGGGCCGAGATCCATTAAACTTTCCCAACCGTAAACACACCACCATTAAATACGGCGGCGACTCTCTTTTCCATCACCGACTTCAAACTTCGCCGATCACTGCTCTGTAACAACCCTGAAGAATAAATGGTAGAAGCAGTAGTTAGCATGGGAGAGTAGTAAAAATGTCAACTTTACAAAGTAGAGAAGAGAAGTGCAGCAGGAGGTTGGTGGGGAACGAGCTTGGCGGAGCGATCCGGCAGGAAGGCGCTCGAGCGGAACTCCGGCGGGAAGGAGCCTCCGAAGGGGCTCAGGCGAGCTCGACTGAGCTAGGGCATCCTCAAAGCTCGGAGAGAGCGACGGGAGGTCCGACGAAATCCATGTAGTTGGGGCGACGGAGAGAGAGCTGGCGGATGATGCGGAGAAGGCAGGAACCGACGCCCACTTACCGTTACGCACGGGTCGGGCGAACCAGGAGCTCGGATCGGGACGAAATGGCGAACCCAAAACCCGCAGGGTTGCGGGTAGTGCAGAGAAGGGCGGACCCGAGTCCGTTTGCCCGCCTCCCAGGCGATTTGGACCAAACAAGCCCACCCGAGGCCCTCAAGGCAACCGGATTGAACCCATCAGGCCTCATTCCTATTTTTGACAAATTGCTGTTAAGTCCTCTTAGGATAGTTTAATTTCAATTTCAGTACAAGTTGTATAGGCTATATATAGTTAGCAGGATGTAATTCGCAGGGTATCAATGAAAATGAAATAGTCTATTTCTCCCCCAAAGGTTCTTCTCCAAACCCTTCTTCTTCTCTATCTTCTATCTCTATCCCAACTTTTTTCCCTAACCCTCACCTCTCAATCCTCATCTGCCTATCTCTCTACCTCTATTTCTCTTCTCTCTATCTCAATCCCAATTTCTATCTCTATTTCCTTACCTCTCTAGCCTCGGTACCGATTACGTTACCTCAGATCCGCGACCAGAAGCACCAAGAACAGCAATATACAAGCCCGAGCCATAAGGGATATTACATGCTCGAACCACTTTTAAAGATCGAATCGAGAAGCGAAATTCTTTTAAAAAAAATCCAACAAAAATCGAAAGAAATGTTTCGAGCGACCCATTTCCCCTCTTTCTCCTCCTCCTCTTTGCGAATCCCACTCCTCTCCTCTCTCCCCTTCTCCTCCTCCCTTAAACCCTACTTCGTCTCCTCCCTCTCTACGGCCCCACCTCAAATCCCACGCTCTTCACGCCCCCCAATTGGAAACAATTCCACTTCGCGCTTCTTTAGGCGGAGCCCCTCCATTATGGCTAATCCGAGGGTTCGAGGAAGAGGTAGGACTCATCTTTTGATCCCTTTCGTTGAGAATTCCCTTGAGTTTTTCATGAATTTGGGAAATTTTACTCGTTTTCCGCAAGAATTTGATCAGATTTTCAGAGAAATTGTTAGAAACTAGGAAGAGTTGTAAGGTTAGGTAGCAAAATTAAAAAAAATTTACAGTTTAGGTACCCGTTTCAGAAATCTGCGATGGTTCAGATAAGGTCTATACGAATTTACCTTGTTTTTACTGAACTGGGTTTGGATTACTGTTTCTTCTTGTGTCCACAGCTCTGTTCAGTGGTGGAAGTAGTAGTGGAAGAGAGAATAAAGAGCTTCTGGTTCAGCATCTGCTTGTTGGTGAGGATAATCTTAAGCTTTTGGTGGAGCTCCAACAACGGATTTCGGGAGGTTGGTTTGGTTAAAAACTACTTTTTTCCCCGTTTTCAGATGCTGTATGTTTTTTTTTAGCTTGGTTAAGCTACTTATTTATTGTATTATCATGTGTTGAACATAAATGATTAAAACATCCCAAAGACCAATAGCCTAACTTTTACTAAGTAGGTTGAAGTTGGTTACGAATGTTTCAATTCCCTTCTTACCTCTTCCTTTCCCGGACATGATCAATTTTGGGAATTTACTCAAGAATTAACTTAAAAAACTCATATATGCAAAACATTACCAGTTGTTCAACTTCATTGTGGTGTCAGCATGGTACAGCACAGTGGGAAATCGTAGGGTCAATTACGATGCTACGGAGAATGTATTAAAATAGTTATAACAGAACACCAACACGATAATTCTATGTCTTCACATGGAGCTTTGGTTAAACTTTGTTGTTAAATGGGCAACTGTGTTTACTTTTATCGAAGACTATTTCTTTACCATTCGGACGTACCTATATATATGTAGGAAAGGGTCGATCATGATTCTTCGTGCTGATACATTTCAGGAGTAGATTTGAGCGATTTGGCTGTGGAGTATTCGATATGTCCGTCAAAGGAAAATGGTGGAATGCTCGGGTGGATCCGAAGAGGGCAAACGGTATTGAGAACATAATTACTATATATCAATATAAATGAGTAAAGTGTGTTATTTGTCTCCTTAACACGAATATTGAATAAACCACTTGGTGAAATTTGAGCAGGTTCCAGAATTTGAAGATGCTGCGTTTAATGCTCCTGTAAACAAAGTTGTGCGTTGCAAGACTAAATTTGGATGGCATTTGCTGCAAGTGCTCTCAGAGAGGTAAAGAATCATAACATCTGTACAAGCTGTGGCTTCATCATCGGAGAGTTGTATGTTGTGATTTTTTATCCAGTTTACTACTATGCCAGGGAAGAATGTATACTTCAAGATATCGAGCCACTGGAGCTTCACTCCAAAATGCAATACCCTAGTTTTGTTGAGGAAGCTCAGTTGATTGATGTCCGAGAGCCTGAGGAAGTGTAAGTTTTTTTAAAAATATATATATTTCTATTAGCCTCCTCCCTCAATTCTCTCAAAATGATGGAACAATCCTTATTAATTATCCATTCTCCTCTCCTTGCATTTTAGTATCTTAGACCTGCGTAAGTGTGGATCCTCTGATTCGTAAGTGTAAGGTACATCATAGGTAAAAACTGAGTAATTATCATGCTACCATTATCTCAATATGATCTTGCTATCTCAATTGTGGTCCTAAGTTAGTAAGAACAAAACATAAGCCATAACGAAAACAATAATATAACAAGACTTATTTTTCGTCACTATACTTGTAGTGAGCTTTGTCATCGAGCACATGCAGCCGATACTTCTCTCTTCCTTTGTGTAGAAATTAAATTCTGAGAGTCCAGTGATTATAATCCTGTTCCTGATGCTTCATATTAATCTTATGCATACCAATTTTATTGGGTTTATGCTGATTAATTATGATCTTTTTTTACTTTTGCATGGAAGAGCTCAAGCTTCTCTGCCGGGTTTTAAGGTTCTTCCTCTCCGACAGTTTGGAACATGGGGATCAGTAATTATGGATGAGTTTGATCCTGAGAAGGATACCTATGTTTTGGTGAGTCCGCAATTGTCAATATAAAGCACTTTTGCAGGCCCTTCTTTACTTGGTTTTCCAGTTTTAAGTTAGAAATTTGATTCAATTCACAAATCAGGATGAGTTTAACAGTCGAAAGCTATATATAATTCTCTTGGATCATTAGAATGTTTCTGCTTCACAATCATCTCATAAGTGGCATTGGTTCATATTTTCCAGTGTCACCATGGTGTGCGCTCGCTACAGGTTGCTAAATGGTTGCAAACACAGGTATCTCAATTTTCATTTTCTAGTAATAACTATCGGATCGTTGGCGCTAACCATTAATCCCAAAGCTCGAGCTGTTAGAAATACGTAACCAATTCACTTAAAGTGTATAGATACAGCGATCACGAGTCTCGATTGTTACTCGGCCCAACTAGCCTCACGCCACTTCGAACATAACTCGACCCATCCAGCCTCACGCCATTTTGAACATGACTCGGCCCAATATGGCCTCCCGCCACAGAACAGGATGCTGACCCATTTAAGCCAACCATAACTTGTATGGTTAACCCTGTAACATCCCTCAATTCTCCAAAGTTTCAAAAACACTGAACATTCTGTCAGCACTTTGACTATTTAGCAAAAAACATATCTTCTGATTATTTCACACCGTTCCTTGCGCAACACGAGTTTCTTTCTTCCCTGTCATTGTCCCGGAATACAAAGTTTTAGGTAATTCTCTGCACTAATTCGGGCTGAATTTCAATCTTTACGCCAAACAAACTCGTTTCGGGCTGATAAGGTTTAAAATTATTATGCAGGGATTCAAGAGAGTTTTCAATGTAGCAGGGGGAATTCATGCGTATGCAGTAAAAGCCGATTCTTCCATCCCTACCTACTGAGAATTCTCTCGTCGTGCGACCGTAATCAACTGTAATTTGTTTGTACCGTTTCCGTCCGCTGTTTAGACTGTTTAGACTGGCTGGTTTTGCGAGGCTAATAATTTTCGGTTTTCTGCGGGTTTTCGTTTCTTGTATACATGTCAGATAGAGTGTGTGTACTCTCTCATTTTAGCCAAAAAAAAATCTCAATCTTCCTTTGAATTTTACGATTTCGCACAGATACCTGTAATTTGAGATATTTGCTTGTAGTTTGTTTGGAAAGAAACAAAAAAAAAAAAAAAAAGGGAAAATTAATGTGGAGGTGCGGGGAATCGAACCCCGTGCCTCTCGCATGCGAAGCGAGCGCTCTACCATATGAGCTACACCCCCACTGTTGAATTCTGAGTAGTATTTTTAGAAGAAATATTATATTATAAAATTTTTTGAACGTTGTTTATTTGTAGTAGAAGTACTAAATTTACGATCTTATTTTTAGTTTCTGCAGCAATAGAAACGCGTTATCTTTTCTTTTCTTTTTAACGTTCCAACNCCGCACGATGCACGACTTTTAAATTTTTTAATATAATTAATTTATATAAGATTCTATAATATTAATGTATTATTTGCCTCTTAAAAATATATAATTATTTTACCAACCGTTCCTAATGCAAATGGTAAAGGGTTTGATAGTTAGTATTCGAGATCCCAAATTCGAATCATAGTTAGATTCACATTTCTAGCTAAGTTTATTTCTCAATGAAATAAACGAAGCGGATAGCATACTATCTATCTCTCTCAATATATATATATATATATATATAAAATTATTTTTATATATAAATATAAAATATTTGTTTTCGAGCTCTTATTAAGCCGAACACGAACAAGCTGTTTCTGCTCGTTTTTGTCTTGTTTATTAAATGAGCTGAAAAATTCAACTCGTATTTGACTCGTTTATAAAATAAACGATTCGATATCGAATTCATTCCGAACTAAACACGAACTAATCTGTACACAACGAGCTGAATTGCTAACCCCGTGCGGGTGCGGTGTCAAAACATGCAATGAACGAAACTGTTCAAACCCACCGAGTTTTCGACCCCTTCGTCTCATTATGCGGACTCTTCCATAGCAAATGCACAATCATTGTGGGTAGGGCGGTAATTGCAACGTGGGTTACCAATTTACCATGCGACCGCGTCCGCATACGATATCGTCGGCAAAGTACGCTATCCAGCTCCACAGTTGTTAATTCGGATTCGGCAAAAATTCGGTACGGATATAATTTGAATAAAATTTATTTTTTAATTTTTAAATTTATTGAAAAATATGGCTATAAAATAAATTCGTCAATTATTCGGATACGTGATTTATACGGATGTTATATGTTCATCAATTAAAAATTCGAAATAAAAAATTCAGCTATTAAATTAAAGTTTTTTTCTCTCAAGATTTATGCTATTAGTATAAATACTCATATTTCTTAAGAATATAATAATAAATAGCTACAAAATTAAGCTAATTAAGTAAAAAATATTAAAAGAGTTTTTTTTTTGTTTTTGGGTGAGGTGTTTAGAAAGGAGAGTTTTTGGGATTTTTTTTTTATTTTGGGCTAGCCGACCCGCGAGCCGCGACCACAAGCCGCGAGTGCCCGCGGGAGTGCTCACGGAGCGGGAGGCGGGAGCGCGCGCGGGCGACCTTTTTTTGGCTCCGAATAATTCGGCGCGCGTATAATACGCGAATAAGTCCTTTTTATCAAAAAAAATCAAATAATTTGCAAATTTACTAACATGGTCCAGCTCACGTGCCGGCATATTCGTACCAGCAGCTAAAATATATATATATATATATATATATATATATACTGTGATTTGAACTATACTCATCTTACAGATTCAATAGCCTCAAATAAATGGCATTTTGTTCACGGATTGGTTTGTTTACAAAAACATGATTTAAAGAGCAAAAAATTGCCATTCGGTCATGTGCTACAAGCAAGCTAGCATCTTTTACATCACACTCTTTTTACAACAATTAACTGTGTAGCAGGCAATTCCAAGCAGCCAATTGCAGGCATTGCAAATGGAGGACAAAATATAATAGAAAAGTAAGATGTCGATTACCCTGATCCCCAAGCATTCTCTGGTCTCAGGGCCAAGAACTCCTGCTTTCAAATCATCAAACTTCCCGGTTGTTTTCTGATAATACCGGGTTTGGCCACGATTACTGGCANTATATGAAATAAAATAAAATAAAATAAATCGTCTTAACTAACAAGAAAATAATAAAAAAGAAATTTCTTTTTGTTCGAGAACGGATAAAAATAAAAATAAAAAATTCCACCTGGAGATTGGGGTGGTCTCAATTCTCAATGCGCACTCTCTCTCCCCATAAGAATTTAACAATTTTAAAAAAAAAAACTCATTTCCTACTTTCCTAGGGACTGGCACTTTATTTTCTCGCCGACATCGTGAATTGGACAAAAATTTATATCGCTTGTATTTATTAATTCATATATGTTTGTGGTTTTATCAGTTTCAGTGAATTAATTTTAATATGTGCAAGTAAACTCAATAATTGTACTCTAATTTGCTGTAAAAATTTTCAATTGTATTAGATTTTAATCCCAGCATTAATTTATTAATCATTAAACTCAGGCTACTGCTTCTAAGATCAGATTTGTACTCCTTACATTTTTTTATAAAAATAAAAATATTATAAGGCACAAAAGTTTTAGAATAAAAATCTATCACTAAGCTGAAAAAAATGTATTAAATTTATCTAAATTATGGACTATGCTGGCACGCACTTTGCTTCTTTTTTAGCAACTCCATGAAAAAAAGGGACAAGACAAATGGGACTTTTAGTTAACTATTTAATCATTTAATTTGTTTGATTTGAGTTAGTCAACGATAATACAACTTCAAAATTTATTTGAATTATTTATTTTTACAAATTTAGTTAATATATTTTATATAATTTTCACAATTATAAATTTATTAAAATAAACAGTTATTTTAAATTTTGAAGTAAAAATACTATTGAATAACTCAAATCAAATAAATTAAAATATTGAATAGTAAAATTAAAATTTTGAAAGGTTGAATAGTTGATACAAAATAATTTATACTTTACATAAGTTACCCCCCTCCCCAAAAGAAAAAATACTCCAGCATTATTTTTTTTACTAAATTAAATCTAGAATTTTATATTGGTTAAATTATAAAAAATTACTCTGGTAAATACTCATTTTTTACTTTTCTCTTTAATTTTTAAAGGCTATATTTGCCCCCCTTAAAATTTTAAAATTATTTTCAGAAAAATACGGTGCTGATGGAGAGGATAAAATGACACAAATTATTCATACTTTTTCTATAAGAAAAAAAATCAATGTATTTCTCTCATTTTAGATGGTATTTTTAATATAAATTATAAAAAATAAAAGAAATAGTAATAAAACTTAACAGAAGGATGCTAAATATAATAACTTAAAATATTAAAAAAATAAAATATAAAATTTTAAAAATAAAAAATATAAAAAAATAAATATTTATAAAAAAAATTTCTATAATTTAAACTTTTTATATTTGATGTTGGGAGTCTCCCTATCTCCCCGCCGGGGGGGCCATTCTGCGGACAAGTACAGGGTGCGCGGGTAAACCGGCGGTCAGATGCTCTCTGCGATAGCCAGTTATGGACGGCCAGGATTTAATGCCGCCATCCGGTCATCCGTACTAGGCCGCGTGGTGCATTGCTTCGGACGGTAGCGCAATCCATTTCTGCATATTACTGCTTGGTCCAGGTCCACAACGCCACCCGTGGACCGATCCTCTTATATATATATATAGATAGATAGGCCGGTATATTATCGGTAGTACGGAGGCCTCCGTGCTGTCTAATTGTTTTCAATGATGCGGCTTCCAAATCGACGATTGGCTCCGTTAGTCTTGATCTATACTGTTGAAAATATTTGAAAATTAAATTTCATAATTTTTTGATATTATTTGGCTAGTGATCAAAAGGTCTCAGAATTGATAATTTTAATAGTAGATGTGATGCGTTTGTGAATTTAACGGTGTAAAATAATCCAAATCTGATGAAATTTTTATAGAAATTTTTTTTCACTATTTAGAGGGAGATCGGCACCTCTGATCTTAAATTCAAGTATTTTATCACCATTTTTTATGAGAATTGTATTTTTAGCCGTTCATTTTTAGACTGCTCATTTTATAGATAAATGATGCTGAAAAATTATGAAATTTAATTTTCAAATACTTTCAATAGTGTAAATCAAGTCTAACGAAGCCGGTCATCGATTTGGAAGCCGCATCGTTGAAAATAACTTGGCAGCACGGAAGACTCCGTGCTACTGATAGTATATCAGCCTAACTCTTTCTCTTTATATATATATATATATATATATATATATATATATATATATATATATAGTCCGGCTACTATACTTTTATGAATACAATCGNTCCCTTTCACCTATATATACAAACTTTGTTAAAAAAAAAAGAGAAAATTTAGAATCACCCGAACTATACTGTCTATATATTAAAAAATAATTTTTAGTATATTTTTATCAATTTGAAGGATATTTGGGTGTTAAATTATAAGAAATAAACAGAATAATGATTAGTGTTGTTAAACAATAGAGCGGTTCACGAAATGATTTGGTGCACAAAGTCTACGCAATAATATTTCCTTGCATAGAGAGAGAGAGAGTGTGGAGGATAGAGAGAGAGAGAGAGAGAGAATGGTCAAAAGAGGGAAAGAGAGTGGAGAGAGAAACTGGTGGTGATAGCACCGCTCTCTTCCTCCTCGCCAACGACTTTCCCCCGCCCCCAAATCCCTCCAATCTCCGACACCTCCCCCACTCCTCCCCCAAAATCTAGGGTTTCTCGGAGCTCGATTCCACCCCTTCTTCTTCGTCCTAAGCGCACCACCAGGATCGCTCCTTCTCCTCCCCCCTTCGTCTCCTCCCTCGTCGCTTCCCTTCCGCATGTAGCTCGTATCCTTCTCCTTTTGCTTAGTCTCTGGTGGAGATCGCGACTCTTTGCTTGGCTTGTTGTGGTTTGTACTGTATCCCATCGCTTTCCCCAGTTTGAGGTTCCGGAGGCTTCCTCTGGAGCTGTTGAGGCGGCTTTGGATTTGATTGGGCTTTAGGGTTTGGTGTTTTTTGGTGTTCGGATTGCGATTTGGAGTGGTTTTTTTCTTGGGTGTGATAAGAAGTGGTACCGGTGGTGGTGGTGATGATGATGGTTTCGGATGGGGAGTAGGAGGGGTGGGATTGGTGTAGAAGATGGTAAGGGAGTCGTAGGCGGGATGCCGAGCTTCTCTTCGACACTGCCGGGGGCGCAAACAGCGTATGTGGATCATCTTCCGATGCTCTCCCTATTTGATTTTATGATACTGATTCTTTTATCTGATTTTAGTTGTCTTTTTAGCTGCTGGATTTAAGTTCTATCGGTAATTTCAAGTAGTTCAATTTTTCTGACGTGTACAGTTTGGAATCCATGTAGATCATCATGAGCTAAAAACTCTGGTACTTCTACTGCTAGAGTTGAGCTTTGTACTCATATAATAAAGTAGGACATCCATTTACTGTGATATAGAGTTGATTACCTAGCATTTAAAGAGTGCCTAAGATGAAATCTTTAGTTGATTTATTTTTGTATGTAATAAATGTTTTTTTGCTTCTCTCTGTTTTCTGCTTGATAGTGGTTAATGATATTATATTACTAATACTTATCATTACTCTTCTTAGTGGCACAGAGGGAAATAAAAATCATCCTGCTAGCATTTCTGAATTTGGGACGATTCTTCAGTCAACAGGGTTTCGATCAGATGATGCTGGTGAACTAGGCAGATGTATGTAAATTGTATTGTATATAAGCCGCTTTTTATGTTTATTAATTTTTTAGATTGTAGTTTTTGTAAGATATGTTGACAGATAATATGGTCTTCTCTTTATTTTGTTGTACTCATTCTTCTGTCTAATACTAAACTTTTTGTTTATAGGTTCTGCAGTTAATATAAACTCAACTGGACAAACTGTTACTTTTGATCTCGCTCAGTTTGCTTCTTTGACCAAAGTGAGCACTGAAATCTGTTAATATGCAGTGTTTATTTATGGACGCTAGATTGACATCCCTCATTCTTCTGTTCACTAGCAGGCTGTCACTTCGACTGGTAATACGCCATCGCTTGGAGTTGATTTTGCAACTTTACCTCGCGACAAGGGATCGCATCCTAAACTTGTGTCAATCTCTAGCGGTCACTTTGAGAACTGGGGGGAGTCCGCAATGGCTGATGCAAGCCCTAGGACTGACACCTCTACTGATGTTGACACCGATGAAAGGAATCGGATGGTAATCCTCTTTTCTCACTTCTCTCATTTTTTTTTTCCTCTATTTTAACATACTTGCTTTTGTTGATGATGTTATTTGTTTGTAGTTTCAAATTACGTGCCTACTTCTGCTTTTAGCTGCAGCCATCTTGAGTAGAGCATTTGGCAAACATAAATCAAGAGCTTCTATCATAGTGAGAAGCTCAATTCATTTTGAGAGTTAAAACCAGAAGCTTCAATTTGGATTTTTTGCTTTTTCTGCAAATAGACATTGTTGAGGGGATTTCAGAACAGTGATCCTCCCTGTAACATTTCATTTAACAGGCTAAAGTCACAATGACTTTGCTAACAGATCCATCAAAAGGTTGAGATTGGGTTTTTGGTTGGTATATGTTAATCCAATTGTGTAAGGTGGGAAGGTTGTTTCAAGAGGGTAACAGGTGAAGTTCAGATAATTTATGGAGTGGAGTTTATGAATCTACTTTTATGCACTTATGCCTTTCGTCAGTCTTTCAAAATTGTGAAATAGCAAGTGTGCAACTGATGTGAAGTTTTAAGCCTTTGGGGTTGAGAGCAACTTAGTGGGTTTTTCTTAGGTGGATGCACACGATAAACTTCTGAGGGAACCTATTGTGTTTTCTAAATCATTGGGATAAAGAAACTGTAGATTAAATCTTAGCAGCTTGGCCACACTTATTGGTGCTATCCGTTATTGCCACAGCTAGTGAATTACTGCTTGGCTTTTTCAGTCATTCAATATGGAGATACAGGTGTTTGAGCTGTATGTCTGCTGATTTTTTGTAAGCTGAGCTCATTTTTTCTTTGACTTCTGTTGCATTCCATTTTCAGTTGTGGCTCCTTTACTGTTTAAACCTTGCATTTTCTATTTCTTCTTTGAAACGGTGTTTTCTTCATATACCTCTCACTAAACTAAAAGAAACAAAGTTAAGAAGTAATTGCTTGCGCTGTTACTGGATGCATTTGATATTGTTGATTTGTCTTTCCTAGTTCTTCAGTTTTGATCAGTGCTACGTCACATGTAGTGTGATCAACTGCTAGAAGCATTTGCCATAAATGTTTATTATTTGCAGTTCGAGCAAGGACAAACTGCTGCTCTTGTGCCTTCAGATTCTAGTGACAGGTCAAAGGACAAATCGGACCAAAAAGTAATACCTCTACTATCTTTATATGCAAGCTTTATTTGATTAGCCAAAGGTAGAATATCTGATGTCTATAATTTGTTATGTAGCAGACACTTCGTCGACTTGCTCAAAACCGTGAAGCTGCAAGGAAAAGTCGTTTGAGAAAAAAGGTATCTAAAAAATAACTTTGGTGAAATCTTCCTTTTGCATCATAACTTAAATTTTCTCTTCTCCTGGAAGTGAACTTTGTCTTGCAAATTATTAGCGGAAACGTATAGATTCTTTTTCAATATGAGAAAGGGTTATTTTTCTGGCCATTTCTTGCTACAATGTCCTGTTTATATGCTTTCAACTATCATACTAATAGTTTTTATTATATTAAAGGCTTATGTTCAACAACTAGAGAATAGCAGGCTTAAACTTAACCAACTAGAGCAGGAACTCCAACGAGCTCGCCAGCAGGTATGCTTTGGTTGCTTGATTCTATTCACGCGGATGACATACCACTTGGCTGTTCTTTGACAAATTTCAGTTCTATGACTTTCTTTGTTTTTAAAAAAAAAGTAAGAGGAAAGTATTCTAGGATAATTTACCTGGCAATTTCTTTTGCAGGGCATCTTTATTTCTAGTTCTGGAGATCACTCTCATTCGACGAGCGGGAATGGTACTTCACAAAAATTTCCATTTTATTCTTTCCCCATTTTTTGAACTCTTTACACTTTTTATTACTGCAGAAGTTATGCCAACTAATGTGAATATTTCCATTTTAGGGGCTTTGGTTTTTAACACTGAATATGGTCGGTGGTTGGAAGATCATAATAGGCAGATAAATGAGTTGAGGACAGCAGTGAATGCTCATGCAAGTGATACTGACCTCCGTGCTATGGTTGAAGGTGTCATGGCTCACTACGATGAGATCTTCAGGCTCAAAGGAATTGCCGCTAAGGCAGATGTGTTTCACATGTTATCGGGCATGTGGAAGACTCCAGCAGAGAGGTGTTTCCTCTGGCTCGGTGGTTTCCGTTCATCTGAGCTTCTCAAGGTAAAAGAACTGTAGCCTTCTCATGCTTCCGAAGTTTTAATGGGGAGAAATATAAATTTTTAGTTGAATGGTTTAGGATACTTGTATAGCAATCAATAGTTCATTACAGTTTTCTTCTCTGCATTTTGATCCCTATTTCAGTTATGTCCTCAACACTCTGCCATGTCAGCAAACTCGAAAGATGATGCTAAGGTGCCATCTTTTTTCTAATGGCATACTAGTGAAGGGACTTACTGCAACAAATTTTAGGTCGAAATTGTTAACATCGAAATGTGAGAAACATAAATTTGTAACATAAAATATGAGTGCAGTTTAATCAGATATACTAATATACTTAGGTCAATTGTTTCCATTGCAGTCCTTTTTTTTCGTTAAACTTTGCTCATCGTGCGCCTATATCACAGTTACTTGTGACTCAACTGGAGCCTCTCACAGAGCAGCAAGTAGTGGGGCTTTGCAGTCTTCAACAATCCTCTCAGCAAGCAGAGGATGCTCTTTCACAAGGAATGGAAGCATTGCAACAATCACTGGCAGAAACGTTGGCCGGATCTCTCGGCCCATCGGGATCCTCGGGTAATGTGGCGAACTACATGGGCCAGATGGCCATGGCCATGGGCAAACTCGGAACCCTTGAGAATTTCCTTCGCCAGGTAAATTGTTTATTGCAAGTCTAGAATACTCAAATAAGTAGCACTGTCCATTTGGCAAACAAAATATTTGGAGCTTTTACTTTGGTACAAACTGAAATGAGCTTTTATGTCCCAAATCAGAACCTGTAGTTTGAAGCGTCTGCTTCTGCTGCTGCGGAAAAGCTCGTCGGAAGGCTTTAGTGAAAAAGCTGCTAGTGCTTCCAACTGCTATACTTCAATAGCACTTTAATGCAATTCATTTTCTGATTGGAAGTTACTTCTAAGTGCATTTAAAACTATAAATTTCTCATTTCCCAGATCTAAAATAACATATAGCTTTCTCAGTTCTTTACCTTCTTGACAGCTTGTTGAGTGTTATAAAAAATTTTTGCCTTCCCTTTTGTCCAATTTTCCCAGGCTGATAACCTGCGGCAGCAGACCTTGCAACAAATGCAGCGAATACTGACGATCCGCCAATCCGCGCGCGCTCTCCTCGCAATACACGATTACTTCTCAAGGCTTCGCGCCTTGAGTTCTCTATGGCTTGCTCGACCGCGGGATTTAGAGCCAAACTGATTTGACTAAGTTGTTTCCTGAGATCCTTCAAAGGATGTGTTGTAATTTTACGCGTTGGACACTTTCATTTGGGGTCAGCTTAATAGCTAGGTGTTCACTATGTACATTATACTCCCACTGTGGCTGTTAATTAAATAGGTATTATGTATGTGACTTGGGGGTTCTCTGAGAGTTACATTTCAATAATAAGTAAGGCTTGTTTCTATGAATTTCTCTTTGATTGGGTTTCGATTTAGTGAGCTACGGTTTTGTCGAATTCATAATATATAACAAATTTCTTACCCGAGGTAATAAACATAAGAATTGGTGAGTGTTTTTCTTAAAAAAAATTTTGAGAAAATGGGGAGTTATTATGGGTAGATATAAGAATCTACTTTTGTTTTAAGACTTTGCTTGGGCCTGTATCCAGAGTGTGTAGAAAAATATTTGTTTATTTCTGTTAGTGGACAGAATATCAAGCACGTGTGATTAAAATGTAATTTTTTTGGTTTTATCCGAAAACAGATAAATATGTTTGTGTACGTTTTCTTTCTCAATACCAAAAGATCTCATCCAACATTGTAACTCTATATTAGGAACTAGGCTGGAATTTTATTAATAGCACTAATGATTTGGTGCTATTAAATTTTCTGTCCTTGAATTAAAAGATAGCCGGTTAGAATGATATTGGCTCCCAACAGTTGAGTGGGTGGTTGGTTGAATAGTACAATTGAACGGATGAAAATGATAAAGGAGGTAAATCTAGCGACAGAAAATTTAATAGCGTGCTATTGATAGTATCCCAGCCGGACTCCTATATAAGAGTAATTTTCACATAACAAAGCGAGAGTAACAAGTATTTACACTTTAGTCCCTTAATTTTGCACTCTAGTCGTTAAATTCCTCAAAAAAAAAAAAAAAAGTGTTTTAGTAACAGGTCTCGGGACGCAGGAGAAAGTTTGCTAAAGCACGGGGACTAACGAGACAAAATTTTCACCCGTCGCTCCATCAGAAAAATATCTGCGAATCAAGGCGTCGTCTCCGACCGATCCGACTCCAAATTCCCGCGAACGCGATGTCACCGTACAGTGGGACGCCGCGTCCCGGCCGCGATCGCCGTTTCCGCGCTTTCCTCCTCTTCCCGCCACCTCGGTGCGCGCGCTTCTCTTTTCTCTGAAATCGCTTCTTCGTTCTTCGCGATCAGCTTCCCTTGCTTACATACCCTTATAATATAATATATTATATAATATATTACTATATGATATATTATATATATATATACACAAACGCGTCTTCTTATCTAACTCCTAAGCAATTTGTTAGCAAGGGTTATACTTGAATGCAACGATTCAAAAGTGAATTCCCCCTTCGTCGCCGAGAATGATGAATGATTTATCTCTACGGTCGCCGTGGTTTGCGATTCTACGAGTGTTCATCAATATATCTGGGCACTTATACTCCTGAATATATGTTAGGTCTGCAAGCAGTAAATGTTATCAGTGGATCTGCTACCGATTTTACGGCCCAAGTTTGTCGGAGGACTGAAGCGTTGGATATGAGAAAGCTGAGACATCGAAAAGCGTAAGAAGGCACGGGATGGCAATCCCTGGAAGCTATCAAGTTCAAGGTGAAGTCAGATTCCCTCTTTCTTGAAAACTGCATTGCTGCTTATACATTCTATTTCTGTCAGAAAACAAACACTAAGATTTGGAGAAGAGAGAGAGAGAGAAGAAGAAGGACGGAAGCGATCATGCAATGCTGTGGTATGGAAGATCCGTGCATATGACTACGGCATTCTCTTCTTGTTGTTATTCATCTTTATATGATGTATGTTTGTCGCCTTCAGTTAATTAATCTGACCTATCTATCTGCTAATGTATAGCTTGGTTTGGTTCGAAATGTTTTTTCTGTCGAAGCGGCTGCTAAATTATTCATGTTTCTCATAGAGCTAAATGAGTCTTTTTTTGCGCATGTATGTTGCTATATTTGCAGATTCAGCAGTCGTGAAAGTGAAACTACACCACATAGTTCCAAGCAACGCGAAAGCCTCGGACGATGTGCGTGGATTAAGCGCTTCTGACGGACCCTCATCTTTGCTAGAGACACGGTCGGTTATTGGTCAAATCAGGCTAGCGATGCAACATCTCTTTTGCCATCGCTGTTGTCGGGGCTACTGGCGAACTCGCGCGGAACAAGGTCTTTCCGGCATTATTTGCTCTGTACTACAGCGGGTTTTTTCCTGAGGTATTAATTTTGTCACCTTGTCATGATGTATGTAGCTTTATATGTCACTTTTTCTCGTTCCTGTTTTGCAGAATGTCGGTATATTTGGATATTCTAGAAAGCATCTAACAGATGAGGACCTAAGATCCATGATAGCTGGCACTTTGAACTTGTCGGGTTGATCACCAGTATAGTTCGTTCCTTTCTCGCAGTTTCCATCCATGTATAAAGCTTACTCTTACGCTTATGCTAACACATGGCCACTAGCGGTATTTTGTAACGAAGTTTCTGACAAATTCATAGTTTCTTGTGATAATTGTATGTATTAATGAAGGCCTCGTCAGCATTTGGTAATCGGCTCTGACTTTTTTGTGCTTTTAATTTGTTGGTTTTCGTAAACATTATGCCAATCAGAGAAAATATGTGTTAATTGAAACATAATTTCTGACAGTGAAAATTGTTGGGGACAAGTTAGTATGCTATTTCTTAGAAGAAGCTATCACGTTGATGGGGGAATATGACAATGCAGAATGAGATGGTGAAGCTTAGCTGCAAGAATGGAAAAGATAGAGGTGAGTTGAGAAACTTAGTTCCAGAAACTGACGTTCGTTCAAATTTTATCAATGTGCGAAATTCCTTCACAGAAGAGTTCTTGGCTGCTATAATATTGTCGTCGGTAGTATCTAACCTAGAATTTATGTTGTGCAGGGTGATCATGCAGCAAACAGAATATTTTACTTGCAGTTCCCCAGTGAAGCACTTCTTGATGTTGCATTGTCACTCGGCTGATAGAGCCAAACAAACGAGGCTGGAATAGGGTTATAATTGAGAGCCATTTGGCTTTGATGAGTATTTTCGTATCGGCTGACACAGGACTCTGCTCTCGAAAGTTTCAAGAAAACCAAATATATAGGCTCCATTTCCATATCTGACCTGGCAATTAGAAAATGTTGTTTGTGTCTGATTAGGAAGAGAGTTGGAAAATCATTAATAGTTTCTTTTTTTTTTCATTGTGGATACTTCGGATTGCAGTATTTTTTAGTCTGTGCTAAACATGTACTGTTTAAATGATGTTTGCAGAATCGATCATCTTCTGGGAAAGGACTTAATTGAAAATATCACTGTGTTGAGGTTTCTTCTAATTTGGTTTTCGAGCCTCTGTGGAGTCCGAACCTACATACGCATGTGCAAGTACTGTTTGCTCCTTCTCAAGGGTGGCGTTGTGGCCATGTATATTTTCTCATCTTTTCCGTTGCCCCTTTTTTATATACCTACTTTGTGTGCAGGTGATTTCTCTGAAATGTGGGATTGACGCACGAGGAGGTAATCAGCGGGGTTATTAAATTTTGCATAGAATCGATTTCCACCCATGCACTTAGCTAATGCCAAGATATCCGCGCCTAAGATGGGGGGGTGGGTGGGGGGGGATTAAAAAAATCACCGTTCACCCAAATTCCTCGTTATCTGTTGTTTCTTACTTAGATATACGAGAAGGTATGTTTTAGTACTTTTACATATGACACCCCCCTTTGGTAAAGTAAAAAATACTTGTACCAGTTGTGTGCAATTTTTGCTAGATTGCATCTTGTCTGGTGCCACCCAGTTTGGTGAGTTCGCGAACATCATTTTTTTGTTACAGGTATTTCGGCCATTATGGATTATTCGAAGATATAGTTCACAGCCATATACTTCATAATATGCACTGTTTGCTATGGAGCAGCCTGTAAGCCTTGATGGGAAGATATAGCCGAAATGAAAAGTAAATGCTTCTCTAGTTCTCTTGTTAATATTACAGAAAAAGCTATGCTATCTCAAATTTATGATTTACACATTACCTAGGCCAGGTTCTACGATCAATTCCGGAAGTTGGACCTTGAAGACGTTGTTTTGGGCAACTTAAAGAAAGCTCAGACAAGGCGAATAACTATTGAACTCATTTTAGCGCCACATTTCTTCGCTGCTGCTATGCTATATCGGACTATGGCACGCTGGATTGGGTACCATTTTGATCAAAACTGGGATGGGACTCATCAAACAGGTAGGCAGTGCTTTTACCTTACCTATGAATGTTTTATGTAGTGGGTACTTCATATATGTATTCTCTTCGAGCATTCAAATGCATGAAGGAGAGTGAAGAAGAACATGTTAGGAGCTTCTGTGGAGCAGGAGGTTTTAGAATAAACTCTCTAAAAACTTTCGACCTGATGCATTTAAGGAAGTTTGCAATTTTCTTAGTTTCTTCTCAACATAATTCATATTGTAGAACTATTTTTTGTTGTGTAATTTAACTGCCCTTGTGCTATGCTTTGTTGATTTATTTTCAAAATCTCTGCCTTCTCTCTTATCCTTAATTAGATATTCTTAATATTTAGAGTTGAGATACGAATCCAGTTTTCGTCATGTTCCTCGGTATTCTCTACGCGAGCGCTTTGGCTTACCAACTTTAGATTCTGATACGAACGAATTAATTCTTCGGTGATCTAGCCTGAGAAGCCATTCTCTGGCAAAGTGAAAATAAGGTCGGACTTGGACTTCAATTGATGGCGTCGGAACTGAACTTGCTCGTACAGAGGGATAGGTTAAACAATTCTTCATCTCTAGGTGCATTTCTTGTTATATCAAATGATGTAGTCATTTTTGGGATTGTGTAGGTAAATGTGGAAGTGCCGATTTCATATGAACATTATTCTTTGGATGTAATTGATGTGGAATATTTATTCGTGCGGAGAGTGCGAGCGGCGGCTGGTGGACATTTTAACTCCACATTCGCGAGATTCAATGGACAAATTGCACCGGGAGCTTTATGATCAACTTGGGAGGTTAGGGGACGTTGGGGCTTATCTATCTTGGTGCTAGCAAGGAGTTCGCTGGGGCCGAATGTTATTTTAGTATCTGGCGAAAAATTGAATTTGCTTGCCATGTTGATCTGTTTTGTTTATACCTAATTTCAGTAGAGAGGGTTTTTGAATGCGTTCTGTTGTAGAAATCGGGCTCTTCTTTTTTCTTTTTTTTCTTTTTTTTTTCTTTCTTTTTTTTTTTTTTTTTTTCCGGAAAACACAAGTGCTATATGTGATTATAAGCATTGTTGTATAAGGATATCCATTTTGTCGTGACGAATCCCACTATTGGAGTTTGTTCGATGGTTCGTATGTTAATGTGTTATATTATCAGGATCTTAATTTGTAGCGAAAAATGCATGTTGCGTCAAATGTCTTCAATCTTTTTTATCCAAAACTCTTAATGTTCCTTTAATCTAACATGCATATATATATATTATATATATATAATATTAAATATATATATATATTTATATAATATAGATATATACTATATATATAGCAGGACTGCCGTGCTGACCCATTTTCGATTATGAAATTTTTGAATCGACGATCGGATCCGTTAGATTTGATTTAGCATATTTGAAGTTTTTAGAAAATAATTTTTATGATTTGTCGATATTATTTACTTAGCAATCGAAATGATTCAAAATTAATAATTTTTAACGGCTGAAAATAAAAATCCTATAAAAAGTGATGATATAGTACTAAGATTTTCGATCAGAAATATTGATCTTGTTGTAGATAGTATAAAGAATTTTGTATCAAAATTTCATCTGATTTGAATACTTCTACACCGTTAAACTTGAAAACGGCAGATATCAACCATTAAAAATTATTGATTTTGAATCATTTCGATCACTAGATAAATGATATCAAAAAATCAAAAAATTTATTTTCTAGAAACTTCTAATACCCTAGATCAAGTCCAACGGAGCCGATTGTCGATTCGAAAATTCCATCATCGAAAATGGCTCAGGAGCACGGAGGCTTCCGTGCTCTTGAAAGCACAGCAGCCCTGCTCTCTCTCTCTCTCTCTCTCTCTATATATAGAATTGAACTAGAATACTCTCAAAAGCACCAAAAAGTTGGTGTTTATGAATTTTTAACCCTTAGATGGAGAAATATAAGGTTGGGATGACGGTGGTAGGTGGGGGTAGGTGGAATAATGTTTGATCGAAAGGCTATTAGTAATCAAGGAGTAGATCCAAGGACTAAAAATCTAAAAACACCAATGGGGTAATACTTATAAAAATATTCTAGCTCAATTCTATATATATATATATATTCTTTTATATTTATTTTATCGGCAGGGCGACATTTTTATCTATTAATTTTGTTTTGAACTTATTCTTTCTCTGGATTTATCAGACACAAAGCTTCACCAAGCACATGGAAGTTTCTGAGGCCCATCACAGAGCATGCGAGTCTGAGAAATTTGATTGCATACATATTTTTTTATTTCTAAGAACATCAATTTCATCATTTACCAAAGCCACCAAGGAAGTTGTCTGAAGGTAACCGATGTTTCGTCGATACGCGCATCTAAATGGTTAAAAGAACAAATAGTACTCGAAAATCTGACGACAAATATTACAGAGATGTAATGCTCAAGTAAAATATGCATTTGAATTCAATATACAATTTCTTCCTCCATTGGAAGAATGGCCTACGTTCCGAAGGTTCTCTATCAATTATTTCTACTGCCCATTATGCTTCTCACTCTCTGAAGAACGCGGACGAATTCAAAGAAAAGGTTCGAGTCCATTCCCATTGCGGTATTTAAAGTGGAATGCCCGCTAGGCGATTGCGAAACACTAGTTCCTGGATTCCCTCCCACAACAATGTCGAAACCGCCGAATTCTCTGATAAAATCCTCGAGCCTCTGAATAGTCAACTTCCCGATACCTGCTACCTGCCTCAACTCACCAGGTTGTTCCGTGTTATTCCACCACCGCCTCAAGATTTTCCGGTTGACTTCGGATGATTCGACAGAAACCAAGCACTTGACAAAAATTCCGAGCTTATGAAGGGCGATTTCTATACCCCCGATTCCGCTATAGACCGACAAAACCCTGATTCCGTCAGGAAAGATGCCCTTTAATACTGACAAAAGATAGCCTACTGTATCTATTTGAAAGCAGTATTTGAGTGCTTTAAGCCTATCAACTGCTTCCAAACCCCAAAGCCGAGTGTGGTTCAGCGGGTAACCCAAGATGCGTTCGAGTTGATGTGGCTCGATAGGGCTTAACTTGTCTTCGCCCACCCAAATTAGGTTAAGAGTCTTGCATTGGTGAAGAACATTTGCTTGTTGTTCCCTCGAAAGCATTCCATGCGAGTCCATCACCATCTTCCCAAGCTGTTCACAAATCAGACCTACCCCATCAGTCTCAGAATTAATACAGCTCAGCTGTTTCCTGGTGTCCCACGAAGGCCACCACTTTTTCGTATGTGGAATTGCATCTTCAATGGTCATAGGTGGCTTTGGGAGTATATGGCATCTTCTCTCTGTGGGAAGGTTGTGAATATACCCTTCTTTTCTAATCAAAGCTGAGAAGAACTGAGTATTTACGAACTCTGGCTCAGTGCCATACAGAAACTGTGAGAGCTTTCGCCATGTGTCCTTTGAGATATCGACGGCGTTTCCATAGAAGAAGTAGGGTACATTGGGCGCGAGTCCCTGAGCATGTCGCCGGGGGTATGTGGAGATAAATCCGGGTGTTTCCTCTTTGATGCCATATGGGTTTGGCTTGTCCCAGTTTGATTGTGGCCTATTAATACTGGAGGAAGCTGTTTTGTCATCAACCATGACGTGTTTAGCTTTCTTTATTCTTGCCTTGTCTTCATAATCATCAAAATTGGCATCCCAACTTGATGTATAGTGCCCTGGATAATCCGTAGTTCCATTATCCATATAATCACATTCTCTTTTGATGCTACTTGTTCCATACCCTACATCCTGTATATATACAGAGAATGAAGATTCTGTGGTCAAAAACACATTTAGTTACATAGAAGGGAATAGCTGATTTCTCAGTCAGATTAGACAATCTTTCATCTTATGCTTGCAGTCCTAATCAATATGAATAATGAAAACAAAAATAAAGCTGTACCGTTTTAGGGTATATGCATGTGGGGTTATACATCACATTATACATGATGTAACAGAAATTTAACAAATCTCTGCATGTGATAAATATTGTTTACTGCATAAATTCTTTTATATTAGCTGTACTTAACAATGCAAAAAAATACTCTCATGAATCATTAAAATTTTCCTCTTCAATTTAAATGTGAAGTTGCAACTAATTTGATCAAACAGCAACAGCAGTGGCAACAAGCACCCTTTTACTTCAGCATTGTAATGATGAAACCAGAGACTATGCTCATAATACAGAAATAAAAAAGATAATGCATGCCTCGCTGCAGCTATTTTGACAAGGGGGAGAGTTCGGAAACTCAAAGTGCATCAAGTCTCACAAGAGATAGCTAAGTCCAAGTGTCTTGAATAATAACTCCATAATGTATAAACTCGGATCTAAAAATATGAGAGTTAAACATTATTTAATAACATTGACTATTTGAACGAATTAGCAAAGTGATAAGGTTCGGTACCTGTTCTTTATTATGAGCCATTCGACTTGCAAAGATAGAATCAGCAAGCTCCAAAACTGAAACTTCAGGACCTGATGATATCATGATAATTAGTTAATTAGATGTCAAACAAGATAAAAGCAGCTAGTCTCAAATTAATAGGCATATTCTAGCCTTTTTGTGACTTTTTTCTCAAAAAACCTCTTCTATTTTTTTTAAAGCTCTATTGCAAGTTTCTTTTGATAGAAGTCCCTAGTGTGTGCTAATTTCCTTTATTAAAGAACAAATATACCTTTATTTTTATGTTTTAGGAAATTCTTAACCATAGAAAATAAGAACAAAGTTAGGGAAATTTGTAAATATTGTAAAAAGCTTACATACTATTCTTAAGTTAATATAGCAATAATGTGAATTTATATATATCATGTTTAAAACCACATATGAAATGCAAATTTGGCACAAAACTTTATTATAAGCTATTCAATACATAAATAAGTTCCACTAGTGTGAAACTTTCTTAGAAGACAAAACTGGTTTCAGTTGAAGAATACAAAGAGAGTACATTTTCACTACATTACTGTCATCACAGTTACCAAAATTATCAATAGCTGATGACACTTCCTCTTCGGTGAAGCCCATTTGAAGTAAACATAGTGTCTTGTCCATCATTCCAAACAGCTTTTCATCGGAATTGCCCTATATATTCCATGACTTCAGTAGATTCTCACACATTGCCAACAGTTTGCTAGTAATATAAACAACAGAGTGCCAGAATGTCTAAACTGTGGGTAATGAGAACTGGTCGTTAAAATGTTTAAGCAGAAAAAACTGTAAGACAAAAAATAAAACAACAAAACGTGAAGAAAAGGGTCCATAGAATCATCCTGAAATTACTTAAGATTAATCCAATTGTTTGTCCCCGGACTCCTCAAAACTTTCATTTGTTCCCCATCTTTTATAGTTAAGCATCCAAAATTACTCCTTTCTGTCATCACCCATCATATTGAATGACTACGATGCTGCCGCAGCTGCCACATAAGCTGATGTACCTGCATTGACTATGCGAAGATGCCCACAACATGGCAGCCACATTAGCTTCGCCGTCACTCAACTTAATGTGAGCTAATACAATGGGCTTTTCTAGAACAATTGTCACAGTTCACTTTGTCACACATCGGCTTCTACAGATTAGGGACTAAAATGGAACTTCTGAAAAGTTCAGGGATCAACAGAGCAATTTACTCATATATATATATATTAATCTAATAAGAGAAACAACTTCAGATCACATAATGCAAATGCATTCTCTTGAATTGTCAGCAAACTTTCTAGATTTGGAGCAAAATGGAGTTATTATGATTTCAATACTATGTCTATAGTATAAGTAATTTATGAATCCCGTCATCAGGGACAACCATCGCAAGGAGAGAAAGCATTATATGGCCATGTGTTTGTGGGCGCCAGCTAGAAATGCAGGATTACAGGAAGCATTTGGCATTCAAAATAGGGCTGGTCTTCTTTTGTTCACTGCAGTCGCATACTCTATGCTTGTTTTCTAGAACTCAGTTTTTATGAAGAAAAGTATAGAGGAAAACCTCGTCTTTTCCTATTATTTCCTTCTCCTCTGCAAAACCTCCTGCTTGAATAGTAACTATGTAGTCTGCAAGTTGTGCCAATGAAGCATTTTCACCTGAATAAATACAAAAGGATCATGATTCAAGGTTGAAATATTGGAAGCTTAGTTCTTTTGGCCACAGGGCATTTTCTCCCTCATATTATTCCTTATTTTATCTCATTATTTTATTCTCTGTTCACTATGTTATGCTTTCTGCTGGAATTGAAGTACTTATGCAAAGATCTAGAGCGGGCAGGATCCAATTGTTTTACACTCTCTACTCTCCACAAACTTTTCTTTTCAAAAATGCATGTTTTCTTTTTCTTTTATATTTAAGTATCCAGTTAAGGTCGAATCTACATAAAAAATATAGAAGCATGTTGCATATAATAAAAATAATAGAAGTTAATGAATCCAAATCTGTACATCCAAAAAAGAAGATAAAAATAAAAATAAAAATCAGGCACTTAACAGGGGAGTAAATACAAGACATCACATACCTAGTTGATGTATTGCGAAATCAATTTCTTTCTGTGAAAAGTTCATCTCTAATAAATAGGACTTCTTATCTCGAGCAGTATCAAAGTGCTCCTGCAGAAATCATGTCTAATTACTGTACATAAAAACCAAAGTCAGAAGAATCTACCTTCTACATATCTTATGGAGACCTCAATTATATGGATGAGAAATAGCTCATCATCACATAGAGAGCCAAACGACGTAATTATCCAAACAACTTAATCCAGAAAAAAATCAAATGGACAAGATGTCAAAAGATATTCTGCTGGCGCAACACGATACATGTAGAATCCCAAAAAACCATCTCATGAAAAATCTACAGTACTAGATGAGACAAATGTAATGCATCTTCTGTGAAGCACATTAGCAACGGCCTCTTGGCTTATTCAGAAACTAACTAAAAAGAACATGCACTGAAGACAATGAACTAAAGCCAAAGGATCACCTCAGGTTCCTCCTTACAATTCGGAAGAGAATCAACATGTATACCATCTTCCTCTATGTCAGGACTAGAAAAGCCTCCGAGAGAACTTGATGACCGGGGACTTGACTTCTGAAGAGCCTTTCCATCCAAAGAAATACCACATTACAAATTCATCTCAATTGTTTAGCCCCAAAAACATTTCAACATGACTTTCCACCGCACAAAAGAAAAGGGATTATGCAAAAAGCACACAAAGGAAAAGTATTTTGCTGTAAATAGTCAGATAACAATTTTCTAAGTAACTTCGTACCAGCAACTTCCAAATTGTTCAAAGTCATGGAAGCCAAAACTTGCCTTCTCAAAGAATAAACGACAGTATATGTCAAAATTATTGCAGAATAATAGAGAAACTAGCCTATAAGTCATGAGATGGTACATGCTGATGTATCTGATGCAGTACAGCTTACTCTTAACGCTTATAGCAGCTGCAAGTTTCCGGAAAATAGAACAAACATGCAGATACTGGTGAATAGGAACAACAAATATAAATGCATAGAGAAAGTAGATCATACAAATCTAAAAAATTTGAAATATTTGGAGAAAGCAGTCTTATTTGCATTTTAGACAGACTCAAAATGACAGCTTTAAGAAGGTAAAACTGATTGCAAAGCAAAAATGTCAGTTAAGAAAAAATAACACGCAAGTTCGTCAGATAGTAGAATGCCTCTAGTGCAAATAAACATGTATCAACGAGGTTTTCTGCCTAGAGAAAGATAGATTTAGGTATATAAAATCCCTCTCACCAAAAAACATAATAAATAAAGCATGACTTTTCTCTTTATGTTCTTGCAAGGACTTAAAGCAACTGTTGTAAGTAACCAACAATTGCATATTACTTGGAACAGGTTAACCAATAGGTCACAATTAGTAAGCTTTCTTGAAGTGGCACAATGGGAAGCGTCATGTTTGGAAATGTCACTTACAGAATGCGTCATGAGAGCATCCAATATGAGTTCAGCATCATTTTGACCTGCATGCAGACAAAACCACGACTAACTTTTCATGTTTCACCAGGCAAGATGATAATGCTCAACAATGTGTTGTGTTGTGTTGCATCATCTGCACTGAAATGTTAAAACTACAAAGAGTACGATAACCTACCATTTTCCTTGATCACTTTGTCAACAAGAGTTGGCAAAAACCCCATACTGATAAAATAAGACCTTAGATGACCTGAAGATGAGCTCGCGAAACTCTCCTACAATAAATCGAGATAAGTAAGTGGAAAGCAAGATAAACAAATGAACACATTTCTGTGTTAGCAACCTCACTTTAATTAGACAAGTCAATCACACATCAATCTTTTTTTTCCTGCGAATAAGAACTATATTTCTGAGAACTTCAAACGTAAGATGAAACCTCTTTTACAACGACTGGTCCAGAAATAGGCCGCAAAGCTACTGGTCTAGTAATAGGCTGCAAAGCTGAACCGAGAGCAGGCAGAGGTTTTTGATCCATAATATCAGCAGGGGCGACGGCGACGGCGACAGCGACGGCAGCAGCAGCAGCTTCACTGCTTTCTTCGCAATCTTCTACCTTTACCTATAAAGCAAGACAAGATTATAGATCATATAAAAGTGCGCGAAATGAATAATGTATCAGAGAAGAAATATCACCATCCCCGTGTATACCATCTCAATGTTGATTCTAACACCTCTAATAACTTCTCCAAATGCACCCTGCAAAATGCGCATTTTCGCGGTTAATCCAGACACCTTATGAAGAAAAATTTACTGAAAAAGATAAAATGATGCAATCAAATTGACAAAACATATTGCTTCAACTATCGTGCATGCCACATTCTCAGGAATGAGTAGAAATATCAAGTTCAAATAATTAATACCAAAGCTGAAAGTAACAGAACAAACCTTTTTTAAAGAAAAAAAAGTACACAATAACACTTTGTAAAACACTTCGTATATTTTTCTTTTTTCGTAAAAATAACACCTTGTAATTGTGCAATTAACATTGGGAAGTTTGTATATGACATTTATTCAACAAATAGAGTAAAAACTAGCGCAAAAATGCGAGAAAAAATGTTAAAAAAATATATACGAAAAAGGAAAAAAATAGCTCCAAAAAAAAAAGAAAACCAGAGGATTAATCTACAAGCCTGATCTACATGATTCCGATGCACAAAAATTAGAAAGTAGAACCCTAACATGAGTGATTGCGAAGCAATCGAGTACTTACTTCGTCGAGAAAGTAGATTATAGTTCGAGATCGTACTACACAGAAAAAATGGTCGCAAAAATGAAAAAAAAAAATTTGAAGGGGCGCTGCGATAAAAAGCTTTGATCGGGAATGGTGAGAGAGAGAGAGAAAAAGGGAGGAGGAGGAGGTGGAGAATCCGATGAACCTCGGATTGCGAGCTCGGATTCGAGGAGAGAGAGAGAGAGAGAGAGAGAGAGGGAGAGGAGACTGAGAGGGTTTTTTTTTTTTCGGGGTCTCCGGGGGGTTTAATTTTGTGGCATATCTTTACACGGTCACTGGGGGTCGGTAATTTGACTAAAATGCCCAGGCTGCAGATAGTGTTAATGATGAGAGAATGAGGGGTTTTCTGACTAAAAGGTACAGTGTATTTAATATGGGGAGAGTTTATATTACCAGTTTGCATAAATTAAAAAAAAATAGGTCTCTCCAAATATTGCCAACTTTTTAAAATATTTTTTATTATAAATGCCCTTTTAAAGGATTTTATTTTTTGAAGTTTTTCCTAAAAATTATATTAATTTTCAACCCGCTACTTTACAGCTTTAGGACAGTCAAAGCAAACAAATACTGCACTTCACTTTTTCATTGGAAAAAAGAGTTAAGTGGAGCATTTTCCAATTATATCTCCTTGTGGAGAAATTTTACACTGTTATACTTACATCACGTCATTAATAACAAATCAATCATATTTTTTTTTAAAATAAAAATATAATAAAATATTTTTTTACAATCATGATGGGATATATACTCCTATAAAAAGACATTGATTGATTTGTTACGCCACATCACCAATATACCCGTTGCATTCTAAAATTTTTCCTCCGTAAGAAGATTCAATTTGCTGGTACCTATTAATTCTATTTCTATTTAAAAATTATATTTTTTCTGTAAAATTAAAAAATAATAGATTTTAATATTAAAATATATCTAATAAATTTTTAGATAAAAGCAAAACTAGCATGTAGCTGCAGATTGAGAGTTTGTCAAAGCAATGCTGAGAAGCTTCCCTT
The DNA here is from genome assembly GCF_001540865.1 of Ananas comosus. Lineage (NCBI taxonomy): Eukaryota > Viridiplantae > Streptophyta > Magnoliopsida > Poales > Bromeliaceae > Ananas > Ananas comosus. Next base: position 8,339,701 of record NC_033638.1, on the reverse strand, counting down.
ACTTTATCACACAATACTAATTTACAGAATACCAATTTATTCTCTTTTACATTAACAACATGCAAATACCAAAGTATCTAAAAATATCATATCATATGTTAAATGACCATCACTAAAGAATGCAAGTCCCTGGTAAGGCGGAGAAGAACATTGTAGTCCACTCATCTTATTCTTCAAAAAAAAAAAAAATTGCAAAACACCCAGAAAAAATTCTTAATTTCTCCTAAGATAGAGCACTGTGCTTATTATCAGCTAAAAATTAATAATTCATGGGTGACCAACCTCACCAAACACAAAATAGTCAGCTTAATCAAAAAAAAGATGATATAATTTATACACATCACAAAGCACTAGTAAACCATTCATTTCCGAAACTAATTCACAGAATCTCAAGTTGGTAAGAACATCACAGCACAGAGAAACCAAGAACGACGAGTCCGGTAAAAACACAATCTATATTCGATCCATTAGTATCATGAAGAAAAGGATAAAGATTACAACTTTGTCAGATTCCAAAATAAATCTCAGCAACAACTCGAGAAAGAATTCCCCACCCCCTCTATAACCAATTTCCAAGAGCACAAAACAATCACATCACAAAGCACTAGTAAACCATTCATTTCCGAAACTAATTCACAGAATCTCAACTTGGTAAGAACATCACAGCACAGAGAAACCAAGAACGACGAGTCCGGTAAAAACACAATCTATATTCGATCCATTAGTATCATGAAGAAAAGGATAAAGATTACAACTTTGTCAGATTCCAAAATAAATCTCAGCAACAACTCGAGAAAGAATTCCCCACCCCCTCTATAACCAATTTCCAAGAGCACAAAACAAAGTGCAAATTTTAGTTTCCACCAACAAAAGTTGACCTGGCGGGTTGAATCAGAAACAGAAAGAAGATAAATTTCCTGTAAGCCGTTCCCAACCTCGGGCGGCAATGTATGGAAAAGTTAAAGCTAAAAAAATTCAGTATCGTACCCACAATCAATAATCTTTATGCGAATTGCTTGATCAGGGGCTGTTCTCTACACTCACAACCTTCGAGAAGGATTAAACCATACCAGTTACCTTGATGTGAACTGACCCAACTTTGACAACATTGATAGGAGTATTCCCTATCGATGTATTGCTTGGGCTTTTGACTTCAGCTTCTTTTTGATCATTGACAAAAGATGTATTCTTCTTTGTCGATTTTGTAGCTTTTGCTTCATCAGCTATCTCAGATTTCCCCTCTTTACCATCTAATGATACGCAGGCATCAAATTTTTCGGAAAGGCCGCTATTATCTAAATCCTTGGCATCCTTTGTCTTGGAGTTGGAGCTCTCTTCATTTTTCTCATTTTTACCCTTCAATTGTTTCCCATTAGCTTTTGTAGGCTTATTTGAACCATTTGGTTGTTTTCCGTTCCCAAAAGCCTTTGAGGGCTGATCTACCACATGAACGCCATCTTTTTCAGCTTTTCCAGAAGCTAGATCTTTGCCATTAAGTTGGTTTTCTTTTGCAGATTGATGGACTGTCAAATCAGCCTTGCTCATAGAAACAAATGCAGGTACGTAAAGAGCCGCATCGAAGCTTCTTCCTAAGCGCCTGCATTTCTCTTCCATCATCACTTTCTGCCGCTCCTCATAGAACGCAAAGTCATCGAGGACAGATGTCGTCAAAGGACTGGTCTTAAATATTTTCAGCATGTTTATGCCTGTATTGTATGGTATCTGTAGATAAACAAGCGACAGAACAATAAGTCATAATCATGCTTGTTAGCGAATAGAAAGATCGTAAAGTAGAAAGGAACAGACACTAATGGATAGCACATTTTCAAAAAGGTACCTGACCTTCCAAAATTTTGATTTTAGTAACCAACCTTTCATTATTTTAGAAATCAGTACTTCTCCATCATGTTCCATTAAAACTTCACAATTTTCATAAAAAAATTTATCAAACATTCCAACAAAAGAGTTGCAAATAATGCTGACTTCCATCAAAGCAGTCAAACAAAAAATAATGATTAGTCAGGTACTGAAATGAAAACTTTTAAAGTTCAGGTACTTAGCACATAACCAATGCATAAAATTTTGAAAACCACTGAAAAAAAAAATGGAGCATAAGTGGGCACCATATCGATACCTCTTGTGTATCTCTGCTATTAGTTACAGGCTTGTTCTCATTGTTCTCTAATATAATGTGTCGAAGTTTAGCGTTGGACACATCCTTAATTATGTGCCATTTAACGGGGAAGCAACCCGACCATTTATCTTGCTGCCAGAAGTCCATGTCTGTATGAAAATCAACAGGACCAACCATCTCAGCAACGCCACAAAACTGCCCGCTTGCATTAACCTAGAAAAGAACCAAATTCCAATCAGAAAAGGATCACTAGATAATTTTCAAAAGGTAAAGTTGTAATCCCCACCATAACTGGCACTGGCAAAACTATAAAACATCACAGATGCCAATCCCCACCATAACTGGCACTGTCAAAACCAGAAAACATCACAGATGCCCCTTTAAAAATAACTTACTCTTACGTACATATCCTTTACAGAGGCATATATTCAGCCTTTTTTAATATTTTTCAACTACGACATCTGTGATATTATGGGTTGTTGGAAGGTATGTATGGAAATTTTCTAAATATAGGAGAGCTGCATGAGAATTCAAGGTAGATTACTCACAGAAAAGAAGAGAAAAACAGGGCAGTTTCTTGTCTTTCCTGCAGATCTTTTTCGTGCATCTTCAAAGGCACATTCCAGCTTCCGATTACCACTTACAGTACTTGACCAAACACTATACTTGATACTCTTGTGTACATCGTCCTCACTATAAGATTTAATAACAAAAAATTTCGCAACCGGGTAGTCAACTGGAAAGTCATCTAAGTTATAATGGTCGGTCGAAATAAGAATGCTTTCTTTGGGATTCCCAGAAGCTGCTTTTGCCTCATCAATTCCGTTCACAGCAGAAGTAGATGATTCTTTCGACTTGTTTGTTCTTGGTCCCCTGTTCTGTTCAATTAATACATTTTGATTTGTATTCCCACTAAACTGCCCACTTGCATTCCTTCCAAAGTTTGTTAAGTTACTATTGGAAGGCACAGTAATTTTCACAGGATTCAGAGAAGAAGGCATCCTCCCATGGGAGACATGATCTATTGCTTGTGGCTCCTTAGCAGAATTTTCATCCTGGAAAGCCGCATATTCAAAAAAAATATTTTAGTAAACAGATGACATTGGAGCAAATAAATTTGCCATCCCATCCACAGATGACATTGGAGCAAATAAATTTGCCATCCCATTCCATCCACTAAAAAATATTTTAGTAAACAGATGACATTGGAGCAAATAAATTTGCCATCCCATCCACAAGAAGGAAAGTTCATTGTGAAAAGGAAATTTCATTAGGGTTAATATGTAAAAAGATCATATACGTAATATAAACCATCAATTGATAAAAGATCAAAAATGTAAAAAGTGCCATCCAACAGGCGGCAAGTTAATGCTAAGGAATAAGATAAAAAGAACACATGAACCACCGGACCCAACTAAAAAATTTACAAATTTCTAAAACTTCTAATTGGTAGTTATGGTACCTGGTTTTGGCCGTCTGACGATTTCGTTGTACTTTGACCCTGATTGGATGACTGAGAAGCTCCCGTAACTGTACTAGCAGAGGCAGTTGTTTGACGAGAAAAAGCAGCATTTACTGATGCTTGAGATCCGCTTTTTTTCCCGATATTGGAAGGTCTACTCGCAGTGGATGCAACTTTACTAGGGGCCAGATGATGATCGTAGATAGGCTGGACAATAACTGGCACATAAGCAGATGGAGAAATGGGAGGTTGGTATGTTGGACTAGTAATATACTGTTGGGTTCCTACAAGTGTGCCATCCGGGCCCACAAGCCCGCCCGGCATCACAGGACCATACTGGTCCGGGGAGGAATGCGCATATCCATATACAGGTGTGTAATATACATATGGTGAACCTTCACCTTGCAAACCCTGTAACATCAACAAACAGGAACATCATGAAATTTCAGCAGTAATTACTATCATCTTAGGTTTAAGAGGAGTTTGCATGCACTTCCGCTCACCGAGTAAGGGTGATTTTGACCAGCGAACCCGAAAAAACTACAGTGGTCGCCCCATTCACCAGGTGGCTCAAATCCTGTTTGATATGCTAAAGCAGTAAGGTACTTGTGAGAACCCAATAAAATTTAACCAAAAAAGGCAAACTAGCGAAAGCTTAAACCTTATACCTGTATAATAATAACCGTAGTTGTTTGCAGGAGGATAGGATAAGCCCTGATTGATGAGGTACTCTGACGGCACTTCATTACTCGTATTATGTTCGATTACTCCAGGAGATGGAGCAAAAGCTACATTTGGATTGCCAGCAATACCAGGTATCTGAAAACCAAAGGACCAAAGCAGTTCAATTATCTGATACACTCTTACTAAAACCATTTAAGATTCATTTTGATTCAAATTTCACAAATTTGTAAATGTGACAGCACCATGATTATGTTGCCTTATACAGAGCATCACTTTATCAAAGCAAAAAACTGATGTGTTTGAATGTATTCCTCTTATCCATAAATTATGGGTGTCAAAACCCCCAACCGCTGCACCCCTACCTCACCCAATAACAGCGGCTTGGTTGTATTTCAATATTTGCACTCATGGGGAAATAAAAAGTCAATTAAAGAGCAAAAATACCATGTATGTCTCGGTAGTTGCAGAATCAGAAGAAGATATCATCTCCGTGCTGGAACTGCTGGCTTTAAAACTGCTGCCTCCAACAAGAGGGGGAAAAATTGAAAATAAGATGTTATGTGCATATTAAAAAACATGCATTTCAACTCAAAAATAAAAGATTGCAGGAAACCATGCATGATGAAACCATTGGAAAACAACGAATGTACGTCCTGCAAAACGACAAAGTTTCTAAAAGGGAGAGCAAATCCATTTACTGATGAGATGTCTAGCTTATTGTGGAAAAAAGAGAGAAATTCCATTTGAATGAGTTATCAAAAGGAAGTTCATGTGGAAGCAGGTCGAGCCCATAAAAAATTAGCATGATCAAAGAGCTTTGGACAACTACCAAACTTGAATCAGGAAAGAGAAGTAGTAAAAAACTAAAAATGATTCAAACAGGTTTTTGATAAACCATTACAAAAATTTATTTGTTTACCTTATTTGCATTTTTTTCCGAAATAATTAACATACAGTAAAATCAAATCATCAAAATGAAAAGGAAGCAATCAATTAAAGCATACAAGTACCATAATCTCATTATTCCTCTTTTCATTAAGCGAAAAGCGAGTTAGAGCAATAAAGATATGGTATCCAACAAACCAAACAGTATTACACTATTCTTACAAAAGCAACTACGTTTTAGCCTCAACAACCCCAAGGAAAATCCGACAAAGCATACGAGAACGAATTAACGGTAGAATTAAGTTTTTCTATGCAATAAGTACGAAATCTACCTCAAAAAAGTCAACCCAACCTGAATCACGCACCAAAACTTAAAAAATTTTCACAAAACCCATCTATAACACCAGTTTCTAGCATCAAATATATGCTTAACAACCGAATAAACACCACGTCGCCACAACCCAACAAAACGCCCAAAAAGCGAATCAAAATAACTAGAAGAAGAGATATTCCTAATGAAGAGGCCATGGAGAAGCTCAATTCGAGAGAAAAAGAGGCAAAACCCTACCGGAAACGGGGAAAAGAGGCGGAGCTCAAGCCATGTCGAGCTCGAAGAGCTCCTCGAAGCGGGGACTAGGGTTAACGAAAGGACGGGATTTTGGCGCCGCCGCAGCGATTCCCCGCACCATGATTGCCCCAGTTCGGAAGCGGAGAGGGGCGCCTCCAATAAACCCTAACCCTAGAAGCGGAGATTTACATACACCTTTTTTGTTTTCGGGGGTGAAATGGAGAGAGAAAAGGGATGATGGAGGGAGCGAGGGGTCGTAGAAAAAGGCCAGATATTAAAATAAATAAATAAATAAATAAATAAATATTAAAAAAGAGGGCAAGGGTTTATAAAAATATGGAAAAGAATTTTGGGGGGCAGGGCCGCGTGGCTTTGTGGTGAGTGTGAAATGACCGAACTACCCTCACACTTGGCCACAAAATGTCGAAATTGCCACTGTTCTCTATGCTGTTTCCCTTGGGATTAATTATGACTAAATTACAAAAAGGGCGTGTTTGGTTCGCTTCTTTTTCACCATGGAATCGGAATCGGAATCGGTGAATCCGTTTGTGGTTGTTTGGTACACGGGAGTCCCATTCCGATTCCGATTCCCGAGTGGAATGGGAATGCCTCAATCACCCCTTTTTTCAATCCGGCCTAGGATTGAAAGTTGAATCCGGATGGAATGGATATTTATTTGGATTAAATTTATTTTTTCAACTTTTTAAATTAAAATATAAGTTAAAATTTAAAAATTAAATATATAATTTTAAATTTTGATTTGAACTTAAATTAAAAATTAAAATTTAATCAAGTATTTTGAATCTAACTTATGAATTTAAATTTAAATTATATTATAAAATATGAAGTTTATTCAAATTTTATTTCAAACTTAAATTAAATTTATGGATTCAAATTAAAATTTAAATTGTAATTTTAAGTTTGAATTTGAATAAATAAAAATTTAGTTTCATATTTTGAATTATCTACTCAACTTCAAAGATTAATTTATTTTAAAAAAATAGATTTAAAATTTTGACATTATTTAAAAATTTTGATAATAAATTTTTAATATTTAATTTTTAATTTGAATTTAAATTAATATATTATAAAGATAACGTTCGTATATTAATTTGATTACGTTTTTTATATCCACTTGAACCAAACACCAACAATGGAAATGATTTATTCCGATTCCGATTCAGGTGATGAACCAAACGGAATTAGGTAATGAGTCATTCCGATTCCGATTCCAGCTTATTTTGATTCCGATTGCGATTCCGACTCCAACTTCGAACCAAACACGCCCAAAACTTCTGTCTCAACATCCGCTTTTCCACTTTTTACTTCTATTATTTAAAAAGTTATATTTGGCTTTTTATAAAATAAAAATATTCACTTCATCCAGTATTGTTAATACTCCGTTAAGATTCTATTTATAAAATATTATTATATAATTTTTATACTAAAAATATTCTCAACCTCCTCTCCTGCCGCCTCGCTCTCTTCTGCTGCCTCGCCATCGCCCACGCCCACATTTCTGCACGGATCTACAAACACGTCCTTGCTCTTCTCGGCCCTCGCCCTTACCCTTCCCATCTCTCCATTCTCGCCGGAATGGAGGGGTAATAAGGGTGCAGGAGGAGAAAGGGAGCAGATGGAGAAGAAAATGGAGATGAACTGCGGCCGATTGAGGCATGAAAAATTAAAAAAAAGAGACGGCGGATAAGTAAGATAAGGGAGGAAATGAAAATGGTAAGAGACAAATTTGTCATTTTGTCATCACAGTTCACATCATACTCCTGTAAATATTTTTTAGTTTACAAGTAGGCAAAGTGTATGTTTTAAAATGACAGAGGAGAAAGTTAAAAAATGGGTATTAATAAGAAGATTTTATATAATTTAGCCATTAATTATTTAGGATAAAATTTAGGCTTAATTACAAAAAATAAAAATAAAAATCTTACCCACACTTTATTATGCATCTCTAATTTTTTTCATATAAAAAATTTAAATAATATCAATTCTGTATTTTAATCTTGTATTAAATAAGTTGGATAATTTTAAAATTTTCTATTACTTATAACGGAAGTGTTAACGGTGATAACGTGACGAGATCATATATGGTATTACTAGATGCTTGAATTTTTATGTGTGATAAAAAAATCCTACAAGTGAATTTTTATAAATAAAAGTGAGTTTAAAAAAGTTTAAATAAACTTAAAAATATATTATCCCAAAATATCGCTATTAAAATTAATAAAATATTTTCAGAAAATTACTTATTTGAGACATAACTAATGTGTAGAATTGATATTATTTTAATTTTTATGTACGAAAGTATTGGAGATACGGAGTAACATGCCCGAGGATTTTCATAATTAAATCTAAAATTTATGAGCAATGCTACATCTAAAATCCATTGTACGGTGTCGATCCTACAACTATTCCATTTAAAAGCAATTTTTTTCTCACTTATTACATTAATTTTTTAATGCTAAAATTAATTTTGAATTTTTTAAACCCCTTTGGGATGGATTAAGGGCTATAATCCCTCCGACCCTTGTTGGGGTGTAGATTTAGTATTTTTTTAAAAATTTATGGCATAAAATGTTTAAAAATATAGGGAATTTTAATTGGGGTTGCAAATAAAAGTGTGAACTTATTTTTTTAACAAAACATTTCAATTATGGGCATTAATTATTATGGCCAAGTTCACTAGAACCCATCACTTTCTTGTTTCGCCCTTCATAAATAGAAAGGTGCTTTTCATTCAATAATTAGGCTGCGGTTGGTTTGAATATAAATAAAAATAAATATAAATTTATGCATAAGTAAAAATTAAATTAATTTTATGTTTCTATGAAAATTAAATTGTTCCTTGAGAATAAGGTAAATAGTATTTAAATTTTTAGATTAGAATAAAGGGATTAAGAATTATAATTTTAAATTAACATCAGATATTAATTAAAAAAGATGGAATAAATTAGGGAGCCAAGAACTATTATTCTTGAATATCAAATACAGCGTTTGGGAACAAAGGAAGAAATAAAAGTTTATTTCTCCCTTTTTTTTTATATCATCATTTGGTTCGGTTATAAATAAAAATCGTTTATTTAAGAGATAGATACAAACTCAGATATAAGCAATAACTAAATCAATTTTTTATTTGGATAAAAATTAGATTATTTTCGAAAATAAGAAAAATAGTATTTTGATAAATAATATAAAATAAAAAGAATAGTAAGTAGTTATAAATAGAAAATAATAATATCATCCATATCATTATATTTGATTTTGAATTTTTAAATTTTATATTTATATTTTTAAATTTAAAATTTTAATTTTTAAATTTTGAATTCTGAAATTAAAATTATAAATTTTAAATCTCAAATTTAAAAAATTTTAAATTTTAAATTTAAGATCAAATTTAAATTTAAAAAATATAAAATATCAAATTACAATTTGGAAAAATTAAAATATCAAATATAAAATTTAAAATTTAAAATTATAAACTTTAACTTTGAGATCACAAATTATAAATTTTAAAATTTTAAATTTTAAATTTTAATATCTTAAATTTTAATTTTTAAAAATAAAAATAGGGATGAAACAACCGTTTCCACCCGTAGTTAGCACTTTACAGGGTGCATTTTCAGAAGCGTGATTTTGCTTTCATTTATAGGCTAAATTGCAATTTTCTTTTCGGTCCTCAATTTTAAAACTCATGACACTCTATCTCAAAAATTAATTTATTTAAATCTATAATTTAAACTTTCCTAATTATTACAATTAATGTGATAATATTATGATCGACAACATGATAATTTCTATACAACTTAATTACAAAAATATAAAAATTTAAACAAAATATCACAATAAATTAAAATTTGAACAACCAGAGGGTAGAGGACCGAAAGTGGAATTTAGCTTTTCATTTATCTTTAGAAAAACCCAAATAAAAGAATTCACTGTGAATTTAGTTACAAAAGTTCGAATCACATCAACTACATCCTCGTGATTCAAAATTAACAATTTCAAGCCAAAATATCACTCATCACAACAATTGCATTCTTAATTCCTTCGATCAGTTTACTGCTTAAAAACAGGAAGCAAAAAATAATAAATGTGAGCTGCAAACATGTACAACATATCCTTAATACCCCAAGACATTCATCATGTTGATACCACAATTTTGTGTTCCAAAATAAACAGTAAAGATAATTAATAACCATGGCAAGGTTAAGATACTCTGCTCCTGATGCAGCAATCCTAATTACTCGACAAACAGAAAATGTAGATAAGGTAAGATCCAGAAAAGTTTAGAAGACCCACTCTCAATACCTAGCTTCATCGGAAAGCTGCGTAAGATAACAAAAATATATAAGAAAGCGCCAAAAGGTTATGCTCAAACATCACTTCTGATTCAAGCCACGAAGAAAAGGCAACACATACAAGAATCCAATTCCTACCTCTGAATAGCAAGCATCTTTCAAAGATTAGCTCAATATTATCCATCAGAGGGGTCTTCAGCTTTTAAAAGCATATTGTTTAAGCTAAACCTTTCCCAATTGTTCACTTCGCAATCCTGATATCAAACCCAAGGATCTTAAAAATGAAACAAACATCCCAAGAGAGCATATTCTGAGCAAAAGTATAAATGCCCAAACATTAGGCAGATGCACCACCATTAAGATGCAATTCCGCAGAGATCAGCACAACCAATTAGGCAGACAAAGTGAAAAAGGAATAGCTTGAAAACAACTTACTCTCAAAGTTTTCATTCAAATTTCTAGGTAGAACAACTACGGAGAATAAACGAAACAAAACTGAGGATTTCCACTTTAGCAGGTTAAAACACCTCAAATATCCTAATTGAAAGTAGAAATAAATTGCTTGCGATTTATCACTGATTTAGATGATGCCAATCTTGTTTGCGACATCAAGGGCATCGTGATCAGGGGTCAACCTTACGTACGCCTTCTTTGTTCCATCAGGCCTAAATCATGTTAAAAAAGAGCAGAAGAATCAGTGCAATCACACACAAAAAAAAAAAGACATGTCATGGAAAATGTGAACTCTCATATGCCCTCTAAATCATAAATTCAGATAGATATATTCATTTGTACTTTTTTACACAAATGCCCCTCTTTGGAAACCCTTTTCCAATACAAAACCAGCTCTCCCACATGAATTAGGGAGTGCCCAACTTGAGATGATAAAATTCAATAAGAAACTGCAACTTCTGATAGGAAGAAATGAAAATTCATACTATACAGGAGTTTAGATGTAATGTAATGATTTTCCAGGCATAAACACGTAAAATGCCCCAGAAAAGGTTACGAAACACCTAATCATATATACTACGAAGGATGCCATAAAGATATAATGCAATTAGAGAAAACAGAAGCCCAACTGACCTTATCAAGGTGTTAACTTTCTTTGCCTGGATGTCATACATCTTCTTCACAGCCGCCTTAATCTTCTTCTTGTCGGCTTTGATGTCGACAATGAATACGAGCGTGTTATGGTCTTCGATTTTCTTCATGGCTGATTCAGTAGTAAGAGGGAATTTAAGGATCTGATAGTGGTCTAACTTGTTTCGGGGAGGAGCACTAATCCTGGGATATTTAGGATCTCGCGCCTTCTTCTGTGTCTTCGGTCGGTGGAAGGTAACCGAAGTGCGGATCTTCTTGACCTTCCTTTTCAGTGTCGCAGGCCCTGACTTTACGGCCTTCGCGACCTTCACTGCCTGAGTTTTCCCATCAGCTTTCTTTGCACCAGCTGTTTTCAGTAAATACCGGGTTTGAGGGATGCCATGTCATAAAGGAGATCCATATAGTAGTAATAAATGCCGGAAAGAAAACAAATATGAAATTATTCGGTGCCGAAGAATGTAAGCGGCATACCTTTGGTCGGAGGGGCCATCTAAGAGAATGGAGCAGCACCAAGGGACAAACTAACTGGAAGTAATTTTGAAATAACATAAGCAACCGAACCCGAGACAATGAAGCATTAATAATTCACTAAAATTCAACAATTGTAGAATGGAAAAAGATCACAATTTTTTACATCACATTTTAAATTCATAAATTTCAGCAATGTATCATATCACTTGACTTCGGAGTAGAAACAAACAGAAAACACAAGTATTATGTACACTGTAAAACAATCGATCCTCTTTAATGTTTCGTTACAAATCTATATCTATATTTATATCTATATTATTCTTATAAACAAATATACTTAGCTGTTTCTCCTAATCCCTCTCTTTTGGTAGTTCTTGTTACCCTGCTAATACACCTTCGAATAACATATTCAACTTCCTTAAGATCATTCACATGCTCTTTTTCAATAGCATCATTCCTCGCAAATCACACACTAAGTAAGCTTCGTTGAAAACCTTTCACGCACCGTTTTGCACAATATTCAGGGTCAAAATTAACAAAATTATAGCGTAAAATACATGCATAATCATAACACATCCTAAAAATAGCCACGGAACTTCCCACTAAAACACTTTAGCCCCTGAACTTTCTCACGCATCATAATCCATCCTTAGCCACGAAAATGGGACTTTTTCCTAGAAATGGTCTTTTTAAACTACATTGGTACAAAAAAAAAACAACTTTTACAGAAGATCATCAACAAAAATAACCATGAAGAGCAACTAAGCCCAAGTAGAGTAAGCTAAACATAAATTAAATCTAAAACGAATTGGATCTACAAATTACCCGAAAAACAAAATAAAAAGCAGAGATCAAGTAAAAGAAAGGAAAAGTGGGTAATGATCGTGTATCCAGCGAGAGATCCAGCTCACCTGCTCCGAGGATCGAGAGGGGAGAAGAGGAAAAGGGCGACGAATCGAACGGAGGCGGAGAGGATGAACAATTGAGGGGCAGCTTTAAAGGGATTAGGGTTCGAGTTGAGGGGGGCGGTGGGTTTACGTTCGTGGGTTGTAATTAAGTTGGGTCAGCCCATTTAGGGCCTGTTTCGTTTTTTTTTTTTTTTTTTTTTTTTTTTTTTTTTTTTTTTTTTTTTTTTTTTTTTTTTTTTTTTTTTTTTTTGTTTAACAAAAAGGTTGCAATAAGTTGCCGTTGCTTATGATCTTGTACCGTTGGATCCTTTAAAAAAAAACAAAAAAATTCTCAATCTTTTAAATTTTGTAATCGAAATCCCTAAACAAAAAAAGTATTTGAATCTATTACGTTTATTAGTTGTTTGAATCAAATTTGGATTTTTAGTTTTTTGTTTTACAATATCATAAAATAATACAATAAGAATACCTGTAATTGACACACGAGTATGAACAAAATTTTATTTGAATTGTGTATTGTGGAAATTTTTCGACCAATCAAAATATCCCTATTCATAGAAAAAAAAAAATCTATTGATCAAGTAAACAAACACACCCCCCCCCCTTTGTTTTGAGGTAAAAGTAATCCTTCTGTTAAACACAAAAATTTGATTCATCCAACTCGTTGGTAAATAGAGAAAATGTTAAATATTAATCTGAGGTAGAAACTCTTGCATTCAAAATTTTAACAATAAATCTCACAAGAGCATAATTAACGAAAAAAAAAAAGAAGAATTCGATCAAGGAAGAGTCACTTGTTTCTGTTGTGGAGATAAAAAAATATTTAATTTTTCATTTGACGTTCTACTTTCTAAAAAGCGTAGGAATTTCTACATAATTTAGCACTAAATGAAATTTTTTTGCCAAAATAAGAAGAAAATACAACATAAAAAGTGAATAACATCTCTTAAATACAGAGTGAGTGTGCTGAAGCCCATCAACAGATACATATGATTTCATAAATCAAAATATACACGGTTCAAGCAACAAATTCCTGACCAAGTTGAACATGTGATAGGATTTATCACATGTAATTCACAACAAAATGAACAATGGCTTATTTATAAAGTAGGCTTCTCAGGACTGTAGCATGTCTGCATTTCTGAGAAATAAATCTCTCAACTGCATGTGGTGCAGAGTACTAATATAACTACACAGCCAAAAGCTGTTGCTATCGCAACTGCTTTTCAGAAAAGCATGTAGAAAAGCCTCTCTGTGATGAGCTTAGAGGTTGAAAACCTATCTTAAGAACAAGCATATCCAAAGAACTTACTCTTTACCTTGTGAAAAAGACCTTAATTTGTTAGAGGCCTTTCTTTTGGGAATTAAAATATTTGAATTGGCATTTCTGACGAGTTGTAATAATAAATTATTGCCTGAGAACACTGTTAGAACTGAAAAAGAAGTTCTCCTCGCCGGCCACGGTCGAATGCAGTCGCCCAGCGGCCCAGCCGTTGTTCATCACTCGAGCCGCACTTCTAGCAGGGTCTCCTACAACTCGGCTGCCCTCGACTGACTTATCGTACTCCGCAAGACCCATAGCCTTCCTCTCCTTTCTTCTCTTCCTGTTCTCTTCCTTCTCTTTTCGCAACCAACTCTCCACTGTCCTCTGCAATCAATTCATGTATGTAAACAGCAATAAGAAAAGCAACTCCAATAAATAATAACTAACAGCCCTAGTTGATTAGAGTGGCTCAATCTCAGTGGCAGAATCCTGATGTTTGGCAACAAAACGTCTGGAGCTGCTGGATGCACGGAGAAGCCGAAAAAAAGCCTCTACGGCTCAAAATCAGATAACAAAAAGCTGTAACCAAGATGTTGAGAAATAGGTGGAACTCTACTCAACCAGCATTTCTGCAGAAGTTCCACCTGGGCCGAAAAAGGCCTCAAAGATGACCACAATGGTATCACAAGAGTTTGGTTTATGGCATGTTAGTATCACAAGGGTTAGTTACTGTCCATTAATATGATGTGTAACTAAATCTTCATCATTCCTATCTCCTTTTCTATCGACCTCGTGAAGCCATTATCTTGCCTTTTATAATGTCTATTTCTCTGAGTTTAATTTCTTTCTTCCTCATGTATGCTATTATTATAGTCCTGTTTCCTTCTTTATTCATTTGTGAATGAGTTTGAATCAAACCACCCTTTCCCCTCTTGATTAACAAAAGCAAGAAGTCCAATGTCATGCTAAAAAAATATCCATCATAATTCACAACACACTTTAGCTTACCAAATACAAATGATTGTTAACAGAGCCCATCATGCCAACAATTCACGAAAATGTACTAGATGAATGGAAACTGCTTACCATGAGAGACAAATTACTCATTTCTTTCACTTTTTCCAAAGGTAATGCTAGTTGCAACTTCCCATGTGCAACATATACCTGACATTCAATTCCACGTGCGGACATAAGTTTATGGGAGGTGGAAAGTCATCTAATTCTCAAAATAGAAAAAGAAACAACACTCACAACATGCGACGGCCAATCATCGAGACCATCAAAAATATGTGTCGCGTAGATAATCACTGCACCTCGTTCTTCACATTCCTTCCTTAGATATCTTAAAAGGTTGCCCCTTGCCAGAACATCGAGGTCAACTGTGATCTCATCAAGAAGAAGAACCTAGGAAGGAGAAGGCAGCATACACATCATTGGGTGCAATGAATAGATACTACCTGCAATTTCCCGATATTGTGGCTTAGTCCTGAATTTTCACTTAAACAATTTGAATTGTCCCTGAATGTTTCTATAAACTGCAACTCCAATCTTCTGTTTTTTTTCATAAAAATTTCAAATAGCAAAATCAAACATACTCCACAAAAAGAAAAGCAAGGTTAAAGAATCACACCTTAAATGGCTTGAGAAGGCCCATGCAGATCTGAACTCGTCTTCTTTGGCCATCTGACACTTTGTGCATGCGCCACGACAGATCAATATCTAAAATCTGAAGCATGGTTTAGTGAGTGATTAATGCCAAGCAATCTTAGTGGGACCAATAGCATTAAAAAATGCCAACTAATCAATCTGAGCACAAAATCTTTCTTCTGAAGTTACAGCAGAGAAGCAACGGCCAAGCGTTCTACGTAATTATCTATGCAGCACGAAACTCACACAGATTGAGAAGTACTTGCCTTAATAAGCTCATCTTTTCTTTGTGGATCAACGCCAGTAACTCCGTAGATCATCTTCTCTGCCGAAACATCCATCTGTATAGCAACCTCAAAACCAGCAAATGCGATATCCCGCCTCCACTGCATTAACCACAAAGTTCTAAAAACCATATTTCACCCATTTGTGTAATTCGTTTATGCACCAAAAATGTGTTCCGTGGGGACGATCTGAAGTAATTCTAGAAACAAAACTTTTTAATCCGTACAAAAAGGGACAAGCTGGATCGAGGCTGCAAAGCAAAGAAAAAACAATAGCCTAAAAAGAAAAATTAGGTAAGTTCGCTACATGATTCTCAATTAATAAGCACATCTATGTTGGGTATCCATCATGTTTATACGAAAAACATATATACAATTCTGTTTAGTAATTTTAAATTACATAGGTTCACATCGAAATAATATAATTTAATAATAGATATGATAGAGTGGATCAAATTACGCCAATTGTATAGCTTAATTTAATTTAAAAATCTCAAAATCTGGCATAGAGACACTACTTCAATAGATTACAACTAGCAACCGAGATTTGAGCTCAAACACGAATTAAGGATCATCTAAACAGTTTAATCTCTAAAATCCACGAAAATTAAATTGAAAAATGCAAGGGATCGAGATTAGCTCTACCTCTCCACCCAAGTAGGAGAGATCGCCGGAGGCGGTGAGCGCGACGTCGTGGAACGCCGATCTCCCCAGCACCCGCACCATGTCGGGATCCACCATGTGCTTCCCTCCGAGGATCTTCAAGATCGTCGTCTTCCCTGAATCAAGTCACACCAAAATTGAAGGAGAGAGCTGAGATGAGATCGGATCGAATCCGATTCGATCGGTGGGCGAAGGAATCCCGGGAGAGAGAGAGATACCGCACCGGCGCCATTGGAGCCGACGAGGAGGCACCGGTCGCCAGCGCGGAGAGCGAGGGAGAAA
Source organism: Ananas comosus (assembly GCF_001540865.1). Classification (NCBI taxonomy): domain Eukaryota; kingdom Viridiplantae; phylum Streptophyta; class Magnoliopsida; order Poales; family Bromeliaceae; genus Ananas; species Ananas comosus. The sequence goes on along the minus strand of NC_033638.1, from coordinate 8,323,032 downwards.
CCGTCGATGAGCGGGGCGGAGCCCGGCGGAGGGTGCCCGTCGATCCCCGGGTACGTGAACCGGAGGTTCTTCACCTCCACCACCACCGATGAAGCGGCGGCGGCGGCGGCGCCTCCTCCTCCTCCTCCGGCGCCGCCGCCATCGTCCCCACTCTCGTTCGCCATTGCTGAGCTCCTCGTTTCGATCCAAGGGTAGATTCGGGGAAGGTTGGGGTTCTCCTTCTCTCTCGTTGGGTTCGCCGTGACTGAGGATTAAAAGAGTGTCGTTGTGGTCGCTGGCTGGGTCGAGAAACTGTATCCTGAACCTGGTTCACCAGGTCATCGTGGACCAAGCTAATCATCCGGTCCATAACTGCATATTCCCTTTGAACTCAAAAAAATAAAAAATAAAAATTGTTGAACGGTCGAGAATTTAAGAAGAAGTGAAATGTAGTATAGATGATGAGTGGTCCATGCCTGATTCAGTGGACCAGGTCCAGATTTATTTTTTCAGCTGGTGTGACTAAAATTTCGAAGACCGGAAAAAAAAAAAAAAAAAAGTGGCGCGTAGTTGTAGTGGGTGAAGTAATAAAGAGGGGTTTTTTTGCAAATAGCCCCCTGACAATTTTTTTTTTAAAATTGGCCCTGTGTAAAAATTATTTGCAAAAATGGCCCTGGCCCCGCCCCGTCAGCGCCACGTCAGCGCCATGCGGGCGGGGCTGGGCCAAGTGTTTATATTGAACACGGTGAACCATTCACCGTGTTCAATACAAAATTTTTGTATTGGACACGGTGAATGGTTCACCGTGTCCAATACAAAATGGCTAAGTGGGATATATTTGTATTGGACACGGTGAATCATTCACCGTGTCCAATACAAATAATTGGACACGGTGAATGGTTCACCGTGTCCAATACAAACACCCACAACTTAACCATTTTTGGCTAAGTCGGATGTATTTGTATTGGACACGGTGAACCATTCACCGTGTCCAATACAAAAATCTTGTATTGAACACGGTGAATGGTTCACCGTGTCCAACTTATACAATTGGCCCAGCCCCGCCCGCGTGGCGCTGACGTGGCGCTGACGGGACGAGGCCAGGGCCATTTTTGCAAATAATTTTTACACAGGACTACTTTCGAAAATAAAATTTTTTATGGGGCTATTTGCAAAAAAAGCCCTAATAAAGAGCTTGTCTTGTGGCACGGTGGAGTGGACACGTCACACGAACGTGGACGTCGAGTGTACACGAGAAAAGGAGCGGAAAAAAAAAAAGGCGGGGTATATATGGGCCGCATTAGAACTAGCCCAAACCCAACCCAAGCATTAAATTGGCCCACGAGGACCGACTCGAGGGCCCAATTCGCCGTCACCAAATCATCAGATCGGAGAAGATTAAAACCGATCAGAAATTAATTACAAACAAATCATCGCACACCTGACACCTCCTTCTTCCTCTTCGATCCCGATCTCTCGCGCGGCCTCGCCATGGCGGCGATCTACAGCCTCTTCATCATCAACAAATCCGGGGGCCTCATCTTCTACAAGGTACCAACCTCCTCTTCCCCCCACCCCCCATTATACCCTAATCACTCGATCGGAGGGGAAAAAATGGGAGAAATTTGTAGTATCCCGGACTCGTCGCAACCACCGAGGATAAGAACTTGCTGAGGTGCGTAAGGCGACTTGGATGATGGGTATACTACGATTGCCAATTCAGTGAGTTGGGTAAAGAAATTGGTGTTGATTTCGTCTAGTTTCGTGGTTTTCTGGGATCTCTAATGGCGGATTTAGGATTATGGTTCCGCGGGGAGGATGGACACGAACGATAGCTTGAGATTGGCGAGTTTGTGGCACTCGATGCACGCGATCTCGCAGCAGCTCTCCCCCATCGTCGGATGCACCGGGATCGAGCTACTACAGGCCGATACCTTCGATCTCCACTGTTTTCAATCCCTCACTGGTATTGAATCAACATCCTCTCTCTTAATTTGTTGGAAATGTTTTAATTTTTTGAGTTGTAGTGGTATGATGAGAGTTCCTATGTGTGAATAGAGCAAATTAGAGTTTGATTTGGATCCCCTATTTGTGATAATTTGAAGTAAGTTTTCCATCGAGCTGTGAAACAGTCAAATAGTCTTAGGGTCTGTTTTGCTCCGCTTTTGCTTCTGCTTTTTAGCAATATCGGGCACTACTGGAGTGTTTGGCGGAGAGAAAACTTCTACTGCAGTGGGTTGCAGAACTAAAATTTTGGGTTTCTAATGAAGTAGTTCCCATTGATTCTGCTGACAGAAAGAATCTCCTTTATTCTTTACCTGATGCGATAGGATTAGTTAGAAATAAGGCGGCATATGAGGCGATGTCATGCACGTCGAAATATATGTTTTATGATAGATACTTATATGGCATTGACAGATAAGTGGTAATTTGTAAAGTTATTTTGCAATTGGAAACCATGTTCCAGTCGGGAAGAAGATTATTAGAATTAGAAATGAATCACGAAACCATTGTTTCGATCAAGCCATGTTGTATATAATAATGTGCAGTTGGTAACAAAATGGTGGTCCGCATGTGCATGTGCGATGGAATGCTGTGCTTAGAAGCTAGGGAATATTTGATTGAACATAGTGCTTATGCTTCTAAAGCAGTCAGCTGAATAATCTCGATAATTTTCCTTTTCATACTCTCTCATGCTTTGATTCAAACCTAGTGTACAAAATATGTGCGTGTGTATGATATTCAACTTATGAATTTGAGTGTTACATGTTCCAACCAAGGGAGATTTGATAACATCTCAATGTGTATCACTTTCCTCCATAGCTTCTAGCANCCCATGCTCTCCGTGATGCGTGATCCTGCCGCTTCTATTCTATTTTGCTTATTGAGAGAGTGGCTAAATGTTGAACCTATCTCCCACTGGCTACCATATAAACCCTTTCATGGCTTCTTCATTAAGCTATATGCTTTATATACCAATGACAACAGTTCCATTCGGCAGCCTCTAGGTTCTCCCTCAGTGATGCTCTCTGTAATGTAGAGTTTATGAGCACTTGTATGCTACTTTCCTGGTTTCCCTTGTGCTTCAAGACGTTATTTTCCTGAGTCGGATTGATGCAGCCATAATGGAATACCATATACCTTAATGTCGCCTAAAGTAATGTCATCTATTTATTGTCTAACATAAAATTAGTTACCAAAAATTCAACTGGATTTGATGTAATTTGTTTTTATTAAAGAAGAAGGTAGTACCCTTAGGATAATGATCGTCAAACAAAGGAGCGTGGAACTGAGATTTTGCAGTCAGCAGTGTCGCTAGAATACTTTAGTAGCTAGCTATTTTTTCTTGTAAAATGACTGGTACATCAGTATGTCCTATATATTAGTAATATTTTATTTAAACAAATATGCTGTGTAGTTTTTATCTGGTATTGTTGATTGCAAAGCATGAATGGTTGTCTAATTCCCTCTGTTCTCACTTTCTTTCGTTTTTATTTTATTTTTTCTTTTTTTTTGGGAGACCAGGAGGGGGCGGGGGGTGGGGAGGGGTGAAATTGTTGTGATGATTTAATCATGTATTTTTTTTAGTACGAGGATTTTTTGATACATCTGGTTCATCTCCTTATTTCTAATACATATAACATGGATGTTCTAACTCTCTTGCTCAAATCGGCATTTGAATTTGCCAACTTCATAGGCAACCTTGCATTGCCAAGCTATTGAATACATTGAAATTATGGTAGACACATGAAGAGGAAACAAATATGACAATAAAACAGGGAATAAGGTCATGATTGTTTCAAGGGCATAGAATGGCTCGATCTGTAAAATGTAATTTTGTAAAAGGCTACATATGCAAAATAGCCTTAATTGGCTAAAAGTATAGCAGTATAGTAGTTTTTTTTAATGTTGCCTTTTCTAGTTGTGTTTAGTAGTTTATAGAAACAACCGAGTGTTTCTACAAGGATTAAGTGTTATCTTTGGGAAGATAATGGATTTCTTCCTTCAAGCTTCATTAATCATATCATGTGGAACATTTTTAGTACCCTGTATCTTTTAGTTTGAAAACCGTGAAGCAATGTACCAATACACCATCATTTTTAATACTATCGATAATTCCATTAGCATAATAATTTCTGGAATCATGTACCATAGTGATGATATTTGTTCTAGTCCTCTTGATTAATAATTTTTCCCTTGCTGCTTGGATATGATACATTGCGTCCTTACTAACCTGATATGATACATTGCGTTCTCACTAACCTGTTGCTAATGTGGCGATTTATTTTGTCAAAGGAACAAAATTCTTTGTCGTCTGCGAACCTGGCACGCAGCACATGGAAGTTCTGCTAAAAGTTATCTACGAGCTATACACAGATTATGTTTTGAAGAACCCGTTCTACGAAATGGAGATGCCCATCCGGTGTGAGCTTTTCGACCTCAACCTTTCCCAGGCAATTCAGAAAGACCGCGTCTCCCTGCTCGGGAGATGAACTTAAGGTTCCTGAGTCTTCCCTTTTCTTTGTTATTGTTCTCAAAACTGATATATAAGTTTCTGATATTTGGTTGGATCCAGAGTATTTATTGTTTTGGAGAGTAGCAGATACTAGAAATTTCTTATGTCTCGTTCGGATATCCCTTTTGTTGTTCTAGTTTGTATGTTGAAAATGAACTGTAAAACTTCTTCCATTTGTAATGAAGAACTCTCAGATGATCAGTTTCTCTGCACCAACCTCCGTGAAAGCTTTTCGGCAGTTTTGTGCCCGATTGGCCACTGTGCTGTTTTTCCTTGCACAATGATGAACTTTAATATGTACAGAAGGAAAATTCTAATAAAGTTATGATCGTTGTACTTTTCTCGACCTGTAACAAGGCTTACATGGTGTGGCATCTAGTTACTCATGCTGTGGTTCGTCGTCGACTCCTCGGTTTGCTTCTAATGCTTTCATATTGTGTGTGAACTGTGAAGTGTTCATGTCAAGCTCACTTTTCCTTCTCTTCCTTCAGAATTCGAGTGTAAAGGATGTGCTTTAAATTGTGGCTTTCAAATTGCAAATTTGTTTAGGACATTGTAACGGATCCAACTGCAACTATAGCAATTTCCCAAGTGACCCAGCAGTGCCACTAAACCTCCAGCTAGGGAAAATCCACCATGATCTACAGATTTTTTTTACAAAAATATATTAAATAAATATTTTATTAAAAATTATTTAAATTAAATTTATATTAGTTTACATTTTATTTTAATTATCAACTTTGTTTATTATTTATTGTCGAATTTTTAAGTACGACACTCAAATTTTTTAAAATGTAGAGCAATTATTTATTTTTTATTAAAATATTGTTATAAAGTAATAAATGTATTAAAAATATTTGATTAAATTAACAATATATTAAAGGCACCAAACTTAGCATTCTAATCAAATTATAGTCACCTGAAAATGTTATTTAAGGCAATTAATATGATCTGTAATTTAAAAAATTGAACTACTATTTATTTAGAGATAAAAATAGGAGAGAGATTGGCGCGCTATAAAGTTGTGATGGCGTTTTTTACACTATTAACTCAAATCCCCGCTCCAAATTGTATGAGGAATATGCTCCAAATGGTAGGTAAAAATATATGGCTTGAATAAACTCCAAATGATATGGGAATATTAATTCTCTTTAGTAGATGAAAATATATGGCTTGAATAAAGCTTAAGGGAGACCTCAACAAATCCTTTTTTTGTAATCATTATTATCTTCATTTATTAGCTCAAATATTGATTAAAAAATCACGAGATGAGAACTCAAACGTCGATTATATGTTAGTTGAAAGCGCATTAATTTGCATATTGGCTTCGAAGAAGAACAAACACGTCCAATTTTATAGAAAATCAATAACATTTGCGGGAAAAAAAAAAAGTACTATCATGTTAATTTATTTGTTGTTTTCTGAGTCTGATTAATTAGTGCTTTTTTGACGCTACATGCTTGGTGCCAAAAACGTCTGAAAATTTCGTTGCTTTAGGAAGTGCAATAAGCTTCGAATACGGAAGAAATAAGTTCCGTTTTTAATTGTGGGTGCTTTTTTGAATTGCTTTATCAAGTGAAATTTTTGCAGAAGATCTAATCGAACGAGCTAGTAGATTCCTACTGAAAGGCGCCGCACTCAACAAAGCGTTGTGCTTTCGTGATTAGTATCATAGTATTTGTCTGCTTTAGCTGGAAGTCGCTCGTCGAACGAAAATGATACTCGAAAAGTGCTATATGGCCCAAATATGCGGATCGTAAACGCTAATCAATTATTCTAAAAGTTCATGTAGATAGGATGAACGTATTTAAGAACTTAGTCACGGTGCTCACGAATTTCAACCTCATTCAACCCATCTTTGTAATGTTGGACACAATATTTACCATTCGTTGTATATATACAGGGATCTTTTGTACTTGACCACCTGGTGTACTTGTGATTGGCCCACTTTGCATGTTTTTCATGGTAACACAACACACAAACTTTATTATTATTATTATCTTGTTATCTAATTCGCGGAGACCAAAACTACAATGTCACTAATCTTAATTAATTATACATTTGTGATGTCATTTTCCACTCCCAAGAATTAATTAATTAGGTAGAAAACGTACTCAATGGTCAATTAAGTTATATACTTATATTTTTGTAAGCATGAAAGCTCCCCAATAATTAAGATTCTTTTAACTCCGCAGGTCAAAAATATATGTAGTATTTTTTTTTCTTTTTTTTTTTCCTTTTTTGAAAGAAATTAAGCACGCATTTATCTACCTTGTCGCTTTGATTTACCAAAATGTCACTATATATATCTTTACAAATAAATAGTAACTCAATAGCTAGAGCAGTGTTTGGTTCCACATAAANTTAATTAATTAGGTAGAAAACGTACTCAATGGTCAATTAAGTTATATACTTATATTTTTGTAAGCATGAAAGCTCCCCAATAATTAAGATTCTTTTAAGATTTGATGAAAAAAATATATGTAGTATTTTTTTTTCTTTTTTTTTTTCCTTTTTTGAAAGAAATTAAGCACGCATTTATCTAATCTCTGTTGCACCACAATCTAGCTAGGATTTGCCATTGATCAGACTAAAATCATAAAATACGCATTATTTTTTTCATCAAATCTCTTACCTTGTCGCTTTGATTTACCAAAATGTCACTATATATATCTTTACAAATAAATAGTAACTCAATAGCTAGAGCAGTGTTTGGTTCCACATAAATGGCTTTTCAAAAGTACTTTAAACTTAAATTAAGTACATCGATTATTTATTAACTTTTCATACTATTTTTACTTATTTTAGTTTTTGATTCTTCTAGTAAAAACCTGAAATTTGAAATGTATCTCTCACTTTTGTTTCTGTAATATACTTTAAAATTTTCTCATTTTGTGTCGAAGCACATTAACAACAATTAATGCCGATTTTATTTTTCACAAAAAACAATATATATCAATCCCAAATAATTCTTTCTGATAATAATTTTATATAAAAACCAAACAATACCTAATATATAAGACTAAGATCTTATTTAGTGTTGTCACCTTTTTCATCTTTTAAAATCAAATTTTTGTATAAAATAGTGTAGAAATGCATGCTGAATTGCTCGCAATACTTATATTCAAAATATTTATTTTGTAATAATAAATAATAATTTTAAAATAATTGTTTTTTCCAAATTATTTTAGAAAAGCTATCATGATATCATCCATATATACATAGCTTCGCAAATCTTTGATAAGATCACCTTCAAAAACTCCAGAGCGAAGGAGTGCTGGGGAAGAAATGGGTGGAAGTGGCATAAGATTTTGTCAGGATTCACCTCTTCGTCCTCTAGAGATAGCGACCAACTTTTGAACCTCAAGGAGGTACTTGCTACGATTTCCCTAAGTAATTCACAGGACGAAATAAGATGGAGGTGGACACACTCCGAAACATTCTCGGTCAACTCAGTTTATAAATTTTTTATGGACGGCGGAGTCAGAGTTGAGAGTTCGGTACGTCTATGGAAGATCATATCCTCTCTTAAAGTCAAGATCTTCACATGGCTTGTGCTGAAAAAAAAAGGTGCTCACGACGGACAATCTCCTTAAAAGGGGTTGGATTGGAGATGAGAATTGCGTTTTATGTCTGGACGAGAAGGAGACTGGATCATCTCTTTGCAGGCTGCGCCTACACAACAACATTATTGAAAGGTTTGCTACCTAATAAACTACGCTTTAACAATCACCCTTCCGTGATCGAGCTATGGAATAAGAGTAGTGCCAAGGGGGTGCACAGGGGGATACAGAAATGCTGATCATCACCACAACGTGGTGGGTACTATGGCTGGAGCGCAACAAAAGAATTTTTCAGAAATCAAAACGGGTGTTGGGGAGTTTGTTTATGGAGATCAGAGAGCTTAGAGACTCGTGTGATCGTTCATGTAACTGAATTCTGTTGTTTTTCTCCTGTCTCGATCTCTTCCGTTTTTCTCTTGCGATCTGCGTTTGTCTTTTGGTTTTTTTATCTTTTCCTATCTTTCGAGGCCTGGTTGCCTCAATTTGTAGCTAAATTCACTCACTTGTTGAATGAAGCGGTAGCATGCTATTTTTTCTCAAAAAAAAAATAATATAACATACAAGTTAACCAACCATAATAATAAAATATAAAATCATCTTATAAAATTTAATATTTAAAATAATATTAAAACAATAACAACACCAAATAATAACCAAGTGTACTTTTCACACCAAGCTTAGCCATCGCTATAATTAACGAATCGGCGCTCTCCCGCACTTGGTGTGTTTGGTTACCCTGAAAAAAAAATTTCGGGCTTGAAAATTACTTTTCCAGCGTTTGGTTTGATGTAAAAAAATTTTGCAGAAAAAATTATTTTACGGATTCTACGTAAAAGCAAGCTTTTCGTTTTCTGCCGAATCACGGTGGAAAACGAAAACTCACACTAAAAAATCGCGGCTCGGGATCGGGGTCCACGAGAGCAGCTCAGGATCGGGGTCCACGAGCTCATGTAAGAGCTCGTGTGACCATGTGAGTGGTTCACACCGACTCCACACACACACACACACACACACATATTTATAAATTTTTTTTTGTAATTTTGGCCTATTATTATTATAAATTTTTCCTAACTAAAATAAAGGTTAAGATGTATAGATATTCTCTAAACTTTAAACCCTTTTAAAATTTACCCTCTAAATTCCTTTATTTGATTCATACTCTCTATATCTCATTAGAATAAGTGCCCAAAAGATAAAAAAGTTATTTTTTTAAAAAAAGAGGTTGGTGTTGTGCATCCCTCTCGTGGACGTTTGATTCTAACAAAATCTCCAAAAGCATTAATAGCAAAGTTAAATCAAATTATTAGTAGATAAAAAAGGTGTAGATCAAGATAAATAATTCTAAATTTATTAAAGTAAAAAATATAAAAACAAAAAAAAAAAAAAAACACACGTAGAACTTGCATTGGTTACTGACAAATTTGAATTTGCTATCTGACCTTTCACATTACTTTTTAAATTTTCAGTTTGTTTGATTTGAAAAAATCAAAGTCATTTTAAGTACTTTAAAACTTAAATTAATTTTTTACTTTAATAAATTTATAATTGTGATATTATGCGAACACTAACTATTAACATGTAAAGATATACGAAATAGTCAAATTTTAAAATTAAAATATTATTCGATTAAAAATTAAAATTTAAAAAATTAAGTAGTCAATTTTAAGTAGTTCATAATTCACCTAATTTTTTTATATATTTATGAAAAAATAAATAGAGGTTCGTTATCGACTCTGGAGTCTGGAGGAAGCATCACGTGCGGAGTTGCGGACAAATATTGCCACGTGGAGGCAGACGAGCGCACGTGTCGCAGCACGGAGTTTAAGCTTTATATATGGGGACCCGCGCCACACGTGTGGCACGTGACGTCACAAAAAACCGTGCGAGATCCACACGTGTTATTGACGTACGTGACAAGATCAGAGTATCAAATCCGTTAAATTATTATATTTTATTCAAAACTAAAAAATATATTTAATTTGCTTAATCTAACATTATTAAGTAGTTCTTGATAACAAATCGAGTCAAAACTTTGGAAATGCATTTTAAATTTCGTGATTTTTGTATTTTTATAAGTCTAAAAAAATTTCAAAAGTTATATTAGTAAGATCGAATTGGTATACAAATGAGTGTCAAAAGAGCATAATTTTACAGTCTCATATTCAGATATCTGATTCAATAATATTATATAATCTTTTTTTTTTTAACAAACTTGAGATATTAGAGGATAATATATTTATATTTTTTAGGCTAAATTACATAAAACTTTTATATCAAAACCCGATTTTTCACTTTTCCCTCGGTTATTTAAAAATCTATACTTTGCCTCCTTATAAAATAAAAAATATTCACAGGGATAGTAGGGTACGGTGTGTAAAATGACCATTTTGTCCCTTACCATTTTTGTCTCCTCCATCGTCTTCCTCAACCGCTGCCTTGTTCGGCCGTGATTCACACCGCGATCGGCCGTGATTTCTCTCCATTTTCTTCTCCACCTCCTCCCTTTCTCCTCTTGCACCCTCACCACCCCTCGATTTCAACAACAGTAAGGAGAAAATCGAGGTAGACATTGATGGAGAGGTAGGCAAGGACAACAAGGGTGAAGGCGAGGCGGTGGAGGAGGGGGAAGGGTATGTGGGCCAGGGCGAGACAGTGGAGGACGGCGAGGCGGCGAGCAGGAGAGAGGTGAAGCAACAGGGAAGAGGGTGGAGCGGTATTTTTGGCATAAAAAAATATTTTATAACGGAATCCTAACGGTAGGGGGTGAAGTGCACATTTTTTATTTTACAAGGAGGCAAAATATAGATTTTTAAATAACAGGAGGGAAAGTGAAAAATTGAATTTTGATATGGGTTTTCTGTAATTTAGCTTTTTTTTTTTATATAGTAGAATATTAATTGTATAAGTAACTATAAGGAGTAAAATCTCCTCTGAGGTTATAATATTGAAATAAAATATGATAAAACTAATAAAATATTATTAGCCTTTAGCCAGTGCCGTTAAAAAAAATGTACACTCTACTCACAATTTGCACCTTTTTTTTCGTTAGTCGCCACGTGTCTTATAAGCAAAAATTTTAAACCGAACTCCTGCTTTTATTTCACTTAAAAATTTGTTCAAGTTTTAACTTTGTATTGCTGAATTATCAAATTATTTTATCAAATTACTTTTCAGTGTATAATTGCTACAAATCTTTTTGTTTTTTAATACGAGAAAGATAACAAGCTACTCGATTACTTTGTTCATTTTTTTAGAAAATATTTGGCTAGATACATGAAGCAACTAAATTTCGAGCTTAAGATTTCGTACACCCCGGTTATCAAATTTTTAACCAATTATGCTAAAAATAATTATTTATTATAGATAATTTTAAATAAGTAAAAATAAAATAATATCAAAAAAAATATTCATATGAATTTAGGATAATTTTTCATATATTCGTTCTTTCCTCTCCTTACGAAACATTTTAGTATTTTGTCATCCAGAGGACATAAATGTTACTTGAAAATCATTAATTGGATGGGAAAGGAAGAGGATCTATGAATAAAATGGGTTTAGGTGGCGCCGTTCATTATAGCAGTGGGCCCTACAAAACCCTTTTGGCGAAACCCAAGCTAAGTTTGCCCATGCCCATAGCACTTTAGGATCTGGAAACTTCTATTGTGGGGAAGTATCAGATTATTCAAGGGAGATAGATATTTCAAGAGAAAGGCCACACACATTATCAATCGTTTAAGACACATCATATATAGTACAAAACACACATTCATTGGCTCACTTGCAAAGTCTTATTACTGAAAAAAAAATTTGTAAAAAAACAAAAAAAAAAATTCAAAGAACCCAAGAAATAGCCAATGAAAAATCACCTCCAGGTGAACAAATTTCAAAAAAGAGCAAACGTGTTCAGAAAAGACATTGATGCGATGGCACGCTTTTCACCATGCCGTTGGAATCGTAGGAAGCACAGTATGTTCAAAAGGATGCGCTGTCAGTGTAGTGATTTATATAATTTTGAAAAAACTTCAAATATCTTTCATTTGGTTTCACACTTTCTTCTTTTTTTTTTTTTTTTTTTAGAGATAGATAGCACGCTACCCGCTTTATTTATTTTTTTTAAAAATAAACTTAGCTAGAAATGTGAATCAACTAGGATTCAAACTTGGGTCTCGGGTACCAACCACCAAGCCCTTTGCCACTTGCTCTAGGGACGGTTGGTGGTTTCACACTTTCTTATTTTAATATTCTGTGGTTTAAAGTGTATCAAGTTTGTACCCTGTGTTTTCACACTTTCTCACTTTAGTACCATGTGATTTCAAGTGTATCAAGTTAGTACCCTGTGATTTTATTTTTGTATCAAATTAGTATTCTGTGATTTGAATTTTTTCTTTTTATTATCTATTTCGGGATATATAATTTATCGAAATATTAAACCACAGGATATTAAAGTAAAAAAGTGTGAAATCATAGGGTACTAATTTGATACACTTTAAACCACAGGATACTAAAGTCGAAACCACATGAGGGTATTTGAAGTTTCCTCTATAATTTTTAAAATTTATGTAATTTTTAAAATTTACGTGATAATTGCAATAGGTGCATATCTGCTAAGGAAAAATTTAAAAACCAGACAAAGAAAGTCTACTTAAAATTGTTCAATTATACAGTTTTAATTATCAATTTTAAATTTTAAGATTTGTCAGAGTTATAATTAATTGAAAATAATTTTGGTAAGATAGATATTAATAAGTGGAACACTCGGAGTAAAAGAAAATCCTTAGGTTCTGAGGATTCAACGCTCTATAAGTAGGAAGATGCACTTGAGCCATCAAATTAGAACAAACATATCTCGCCACAAGTGATTTCTAACATTATTCAGTGCGCACAAAAATTATTAAAAAATCCGAGTTGAGCTAAGATACTTTTAGAAGCACCACCCACTTGGTGCTTCTAAGTTTCTAACCCTTAGATCCACTTCTTAATTACTAATATTTTTTGGATCAAACACTGTTCCACCTAGCATCACCTACCATACCATCTATCACTATCATCTCAATCCTACATCTCTCCATCCAAGAATTAAAAATTCTAAAGCACCACCCACTAGATACTTAGTATTCTAGCTCCACTCTAAAAAATCCTTCAAAGAGAGCTATTTTTAACATCATATAGTATATTAACTTATATTAATGGGTTAATTTCATTCAGACCCTCACAAAGTTATGAAATATCATAAATGTCCTTCAAATTTTTTAAATTTCACAAATGCCCCTCTAAATATAATATTTTTTCATAAATGCCCCCACCGTTAATTTTCACTAACTTCCGTCATTTTGACATTTTTTTAATTCTACTTTAAAATATGAAATTACTATTTTACCCTTAATTTGTTCACTATTTGTTTAAAGGGTTAATTTCATCCGTACCCCTCTAAATTTTGAAAATATTATATTTAGAGGTATAAATTTTGTTATATCATAATCACCTTTCTAAATACATACTTTTTTTCAAAAATACTCTCACCATATACTCCGTCTCTTTAGGTCATATTAACCTTAGTTAGATGGCGGTCTAATACTAGTTAAGATTTGAAATGTTTATTTTGTCTATGAGTTGAGAAATTTTTACAGGGTATATTAATTATATGATTTACTATTTAACCCCTAACTTTTGTTCATTATTTATTTAATATCTAAACAAATATTGTTCGTTGATATTCTTTAGTACTATTTAGCTCTTAACTTTTATTAATTATTTATTTTAGTTAGTTGCATTAAAATTTTATTTAACTTAAATTGCTCTGTTAGCTATTACATATTTTTTTTTATTTTAACTTTTACGAAGCAATTAAAATAATTAAATTTGTTGGAATCATCAATAGGTTGATAAAATTTGTAATTTAATTGACAGAAATCAATCCAATTTCAAGGAACAAAATATTAAGAAGACTTTGATAAAAAAAATCAAAATAAGGAGCAATTCTATAATGTATAGAAAATTTGTGAGGGTATTGATGAAAATATATTGGAGGGTAAATTGGGTATTTTGAATCTGTTATGCCTAAACACGACGGAATGATAGTTATAAGGGTATTTTTAAAAATTTTTATATTTTTTGAGGGCAAATATGAAATTTCAAGATTTTAAAGCATATTTATAATATTAGAACTATTTGGAAGGGTAGTGAGGAAATTTTTTCCTATATTAATAATATTTTTAAATACGGATGAATCAGAATCGTTTTGAGTATCTTTAAATATCACGTGTCACATCACTTCCAAAGTAAATTGAGGCATGTGAAGTAAAAGAGTAGTCTAGAACTTACACGTTACTATCATTTCACATATCAACATTAATTACAAGCTGACACCGACCACACGATAAATATTTCTCAATCTCAAATAAAACATAATCTGACAGCGAATAATACTATTTTCCTTTTTTTCATTTTTCACGGAGTCCAAATTACATCGACAGCTATGAGTAGACGCAGAATATTCACATAACATTCCAAACTCCGGCAACAACATCATTATATTATTTTTACAAACCAAATTAGTAAAGCAAAAGAGAGCGAATAGAAAAGCCCCACGGCCCCGCTGAAAGCACGAGATCACGACTCAGGGCCTCCTCAGCACTCCCTCTTCTCTAGACCACACTACATAACTCCGGCGCAAGCGCGGTCACGCCGCAGAGGGGGCCGTGATGTACTGGACCTTTCCAGCCTCCGAAAGCGCGGCGAGGAACGGCTTCTGGAGCGCGTTAGGCTCCGGCTCTGCTTCTACGGCCACAGAAATTGCATCCACTGCCGCCACGGCGGGGCCTTTGTAGTCGAGCGACTCGTCGTTGTATATGTCCCACCACTTCTTCACCAGCATCTTTATATCCTCCCTGTCCATGTTCGCTTCCTTCCCTGTGTACCTCCACGGCTTTGATCCCTACATAATCCAGCCCCCAAAAAAAATCAAAATTACGCAAGAATTCTTCTTAAATACTGAACATAAATAAAAAGAATAATATTTATAAACAGAATTAAACTGAAATATTATTACTAATGTTATGGCTCTTTTATTATCGAATATTAATCTTTAGATGAAAAATTACTGAGTTAGAATAATAGTAGTCACCTAGAGTCGAGCGAATAATTGATTAAATAATATGATCTTAAATATATAATTATTAATTAAATAATATGATCTTAAATATATAATTAATTAAAATATAAAATTTACCAGTTAAAATATTAATTGAAATAAAGCTCCAATACTATTAACAGTATTTCAGCTCAACTTTTTATAAACCATTATTTTTTTTCCAAAGTGACAACATGATAAGTAAGGTTTAACCGTACTTGCAGATAGATGTTGACAGACCTAAAAGACTAGTATTTTAATTTTTTAATATAAAACAATTTAACTTGCTTATTTGAAATTAATTATTAAATTTTTGACCACCTGGGTTAAATATAAAAATATTTAAATACTATTCTCTAACAGCTTAAGTTTTTAGAGTACAACGGTTGTTTCACATGGTATCAGAGCAGGAGGTTCTGAGTTCGAGTCACGCCAGATTCCTAGCATATTAATTTCCTCCCATTTAATTCAAGCCCACATCATGGACCGATTAAAAAGTCTCGAGCCCAGACGTAAGGGGGAGTGTTAAATATAAAAATATTTAAACACTATTCTCTAACAGCTTAAGCTTTCAGAGTACAACGGTTGTTTCACAACCTGCATTAAATACGGTGGGTAAAATTTACAAAATAATGCTGAAAATTTTTGATGGATAAAGATTGAAATAAAATGATGTACTGGATCGAAGAAATAGAAGATCAATGATTCAGCGGTGGGGATTTAGCGATCACGTACCGCAGCGCAATAGTGGACGACCTTCACCTTATCCAGTTCCACGTTATCCGGGTGCCTCCACAGCATAGCGAGCACCAAATTGTACACGAGCGGGATCGGCTTGTAAATATCCTTGAAGAACATGTTGAGAAAATCCTATTTCCACACAAATCGATTGGGAGAGGACGATCAAAACCCTGGCTAGAATTATACCGCGATTTTAGGTATAGATCGGGGTAGGATCGATGTACTCACTTGCTCGGCGAAGGGTGTCGGAGGGGTGATTTCTAGGGTTTCGAGGAGAGATTTCGCGGTGGCGAGGCTCGGCTCGGAGACGAACATCCCGAGCTCGTGCTCGGGCCACTTCACCTTGTCGGGGCACTGTTGGCAATACCCGATCTTGTATTGCGGGGTGTGGCTCCACGTTTTCTCGCAGAAGCAGTCCATCACCGCGTAGAAGAACCCGTCCGGGCGGTCGAAGAGGTGGTCGACGTTGTCGTACACTTGGATATCGGCGTCGAGGTAGATCATCTTCTTGTACTCCACGAACTGCGCGTGAAAGGGGGGTGATTAGGGCGTAAACGATGGAGTCGGTGACGATAAGGGAAAGAGAGGAAAAGGGGGTTGATGTTTAATTACCTCCCAGATGCGGAGCTTGGAGTAGTTGATGACGTAGTAAGCCATGGCGAACTGGGTTTGGTTCTCGGGGGGGTACACGGGCTCGATCTCGCGGACGATGCACCCCTGGGAGCGGAGGAGGCGGCGGTGGCTCTCGGGGACGTCGGGGAGCACGGCGACGACGAGGGGGTACGCCGATCCCACCTTCCTCAGCCCCTTCGCGAGCCCCACCACCCCCTTCACGTAGTCTCCGTCCCCGGCGAGGAACGTCACGTATGCGTTCTTAGCCTTCGCCTTCGCCACTGCCTTCGCCACCGCCGCAGCTTTTCCGACGATCTCGGGCGCCATTGTCGACGATTGCAATGTAGAACGAGAACGAAAGAGATCGAAAGCGAAGGTAAGAGGAGAGAGAGAGAGAGAGCTTTACTGAGTATGAAGCTTCGCAATCGAAAATTGGGGCTTGGTGTTTGAGGTCGGGGGCGAAGGCGGGTATAAATAAGCGCGGGGAGGGGTAATGGGTGCTCCTCAATCTTGGGCGAAATTACCGGAACGGGCCCTAATTTTGTTGTGCCCGCTAACCGCGATGCGTAATCACAGACGTACACGTGTAGGAGAGATGGTGATCAGGCGGTGAAGATGCGCCGGACGGAAGTTTCTGGAAAGGGCTAATTTGGGTAGTTAATTATGGAAAGAAGTGTTACTTTAGGTAGTTGGAGTGATTATAAAAGGGAAGTAGCTAGAATAAATTAGTAGGGTCCGTTTCCTAATTCGTGACTCGTATTTTTTTTTTTATTTTTATTGCGTCCTAGAAACTCGGCAACGATGATTTGTACGGTGCACACCCCGCATATATATGTTAGTAAACGACTCTCTCTCTCTACGGAGGGATGGTATTGTGGACCTGGTGCACCACGTCATTGGTCGATCCTCAAGTTACCCACGCTACGCTACGTTCCGTTCCTTCTCGAAATTGCTACCACTCACAAACCATTTGATTAGTTACAGCTGTTAGGACAGTATAATTAAAAATTTATATAATTGAAAGAATAATAGGTAGAGAACTATAGCTATTTTGTTTAATTTAAAGTTATAATTTTTTAGTAAATTAAAAATATTTTTTAATAAATAAATAATTTAATATTATTTTGTCAATTATTGGATGTTAGTTTATGTGCAGTTTTAATTATAACATTTGAATTTAAATTTATCAATCTAAATATAATATATTTATTTATATATAGTTAAAAATTTTAATTTGTACGGTAGTAGTACGTGCAGGTGAATAGTTGTTTAAATTATTTCAGAAAAAAAAAAATTGTTATAATGGGAAATTGCGGAACGAAGCTAAGAAGCCTTTTTGTGGTCTATTGATGATGATATGGCGAACCAGGCCCAGCTAATAATTCCCTCTTTACGGTTAAACTGTAACGCCGAGTGATTAAGTTAAGGTCGAGGTACACTGCATGAGCCACAGCGCGACGTGGTCGGTTTTTCCACGTGTCACCCCATAAGGTGTTTCGGTCAAACAACAGTCCAATGAGCACAAGTTCGATCGCGACCGTCCGTTTCGCTCGTGGAATTCTCGCCGTCCGATCCGTAAAGGCCCCGTACAGCGTGGCGGCCACATGGCGCGCGTGGAGTGCACCGGTGGGGCCCGCAAGGAGACAGCGGCGTGGGGTAGCTTCCTGAAGCGCGGCGGAAACGAGCGGCGGAGATTGGCCTGTGGGATTGCGCGCCCGTATCCTTCGCGCGGCGCTCAGAGGCTCACGGCGGGCCACGTGTCGCCGCGGACGCTTCGTGCTTCACGAGGATTCGCGGTCCCGTCACCGCTCAGTCCAGATCGGGAGGTTGCTTCACCGCCCCATCCTAAGGCGACGGCTACGACGGTGAGTGTCGGTAGGAGCTTGAGTGGGTCGGGTCACCGCCCAACAATTGCAATATATATCTATTCATGTGCGTAATATTGTGTTTCGTATATCGCGGTGAGTTGAATATGATATATTTTTTATAATCCTATCAGAGAATACAAAAATATATTTCTATATATTTTTTCTCTAACTACATTTTATCTAATAACGTTATATGAATTTCAATACTAAACTAAGTCTTAATATATCTCGCGTGGAATCGTTTTGGTATCCATCTGACGGTCTGGGAGCCGTCCAATCGCGGATGGAGCTTTTGGACGGTGACTAATAGGGGTTTGGGCCCCACTTACGATAGAGAAAGAGAACACAAAATCATGGAAAAAAGACCAAAAAAAGGACCAGAGCATATGAAAGGAAAATTGCTTTTGGTGTCTCACAAACTGTTATTATTGATAAATTCATCAATTATTTCGGAGAGTGAACATAATTAAAATAAAAATATTCATAAACATATGCCTATATATAAATATTTTCTAAAAAATGTATAAATATTCTATAACTGAGTCAATGCGAGAGAATTTTACGCATGCTAAAGAGTCAGCTGTCCGTCGAAAAAATAAGACAACTTTCATGAAGAATTGGATTCCATGATCAAGCCAAAAGTAAAATTTCATAATAAACTTTGATTAATTGCTCAATTTTATACTGGAAAACTTTGGATAATTGCAGATTAATACAGTAGAAAATATGAGCCTCAACCCCAGGGTTAATATTTGATAGATGTTTGTTTGTTTCTGCCTCTGGGCCCACCTAGAGCACTGCTCACAAATTTGGGCCTCCAAAATTTAATGTTTATACACCATAAAGTTGATTCTTGTTCTTTTTAGTAATGCTTATATTTAGTGATGCACGTCAAATTGTGCCCAGAAATCAGAAGCCAAAAATGCAAGTTATGATAAATTAGAATATTAAATCTAGTAAGCAAATATATCAATGATGCACTACATACATAAAAGTTGAGAAGAAGAAAAATAATAAATTATTACCTTAAATATACTTTCTAATATTTTCTCACAGCATTGGAGAGAATTTAATCGATAGACCTAGGTGTCAAAGTGTCCCACATTTGGGATAAGTGGATTTCAAAATATAGAAATCAGCCTACTCTCTCTAGGTTAATCGGATTGATAGCCTGCTTATAGGTTATTTGGAAGGTCGGAAACGATACAATTTTTAGAAAGATTAAAACATCCTTTTATAGCTGTCAATAAGATCAGATATTTGGAGAACTTGTGGAAGGAATTCGCCTCGGCAAAGTAGCTATTTAGTATTTTGTTAAATCTTTTTTTTTTTTTTTCCGTCTCGATTGAGGTCTATGACCTCACCCCTATAGCCTAGTTCATAATTTTAATAAATGAAGCGGGTGGCAAGCTACATTTTTAGTATTTTGTTAAATTTTTTTTTTTTCCATTTCGAGTGAGGTCTATTACCTCACTCCTGTAGCCTAGTTCATAATTTTAATAAATGAAGCGGGTAGTAAGCTACATTTTTCTCAAAAAAAAAAAAAAAATTGTAAATTAAAGAATGGGCAGGCACAAAATGTAGACGTTATCTTTTGTTGTGCAAGTAGCATTTCTCTTATCACCAACCCAGTTTCTACATTGCAGGCCCCTTTAGGCACTATTTGTATAGGCCAAATTTCTCTGAAGCCAAGGCTCGGATAAGGCCCATTTACATTAGAAGATGAATAACTCTTGTTGCAGCATTTTGCAATAAGCAGAGCTACTCATACTCTTAAAAGTGAGTGTATATTTTACATCCACCTATCTAATAGGTGAGAGTCCCTTATTAGTCGCTAAATGTGACTAGTGAAGTCACTTGATGTAACTAGTGAAAGCACCTTATTCATTGGATTGGTGGAGTGTATGATAAACACCTCGATTAGGGTACACAAATAGCATTTACCTTTGCAAATTACTTCCCTTTCATAGATAGTCTTTGAAATTATCATATTTCTCACAATTCCATCTCTGCGTTTATGTTCAGCTAAAAAATGAAGTTTGGTTTGATCAAGAAAATGCACAGACTTTAGTACATAGTAATAATACAAGTAAAAAATGAGAGCTTAGCCCAGCCCAATGTGATTCTTTTGTGCTGGATATGGTGGGGCCAGGATTAGCTCAACTTGCTTAGGTCAGGCCCAATAGTGTGTGCAAAAAGGGATGTTGGGTCGGATTCGGGGCAGATTTTCAGAAACCCGAACCGGAATCCGACTCCAAACCCGAAATTCAAACTTAAATCCGAACCTGACGGATTTTAAAAATTCATATTCGAACCCGAACCCGAACCCGAACCTGAACCCGAAAATCCAAACTCAAAACAATTATTTTTCTTTTTAATATTTCAAAATATATTATATTAAATCTAAAATTTTAAAATATAAATGTAAATACAACATCAAATTTTTATATATATATTATATATAATGTAAAATAAATTCGGGTTCGGAATCGAGTTGGCTACAGTCAAAATTCATATCCGTATCCATATCTAGAAATGTCAACGGGTCGGATTCAGGGTGGATTTTCAAAAATTCAAATCCGAACCCGACTCCAAACACGAGATCCAAACACGAACCCTATGGATTTTAAAAATCCATATCCAAACCCGAACCCGACAAAAAATCCGAAATTCGAATCCGAACCCGAACCCGAAAATTTGAACCCGAAACAATTATTTCTTTTTTCAATATTTCAAAATATATTATATTAAATCTAAATTTTTAAAATACAAATTCAAATATAGCATCAAATTTTTATATATATATAATATATAATACAAAATAAATTCGGGTTCAGTTCGGGTACAGTCAAAATCCATATCCGTCAGGTTTCTATTTTTGATATCCATATTCAAATCCATATTCATTTAGCATTGGATATATCCGTTTTATTCGGATTCGGGTTCGGATAAAATTTCGGATATTCATACCAATTAACATCCCTATTCGGGTTCGGATAATATTTCGAGTATCCATACCCATTAACATCCCTATCCCTATCCGTCGTGTTTTTTTTTATATCCATATTTTGAAACCATATCCATTTAGCAGCGGATAAACTCGCTCCGTTCGGATTCGAATTCTAATAAAATTTTAGGTATCTGTACCCATTGACATCCCTACGTGTAAAAATGTAAATCAATATTCCATAACATTATATAGAGAACCCCGGAACTATTGACTAGTTGGAAAAACCCCTCTCAACATTAACTTTTTTGGATTGAGAATGAGACCCTCATAACTTTTGATTTTTTGGATTTCAGTGACATCAGTCGATAAATTTTAGGTTTAATCAGATTTATTGGTAATTTCATAAATTTAATGGCTTTATTTATCTATTTATGGCATATAAAGCTAAACCAATTAACTAATAATTACTAGCAAAAGTATAATTAAAATTTATATCTTCAATATAAAGAAGTTAATGATGTCTCAATCTTAAGAGAGTAAGGGGTCTGCCTGAAAGGTCAAAATGTATATAACTTATCTGAATTATTGACTATTTTAGATTGATCATCTAATTTGTTAAAAAAATAATTTTATTATTCTATTTTTCAATTTACTTAATTTGAGATCATTTAATTTCAAAAATTAAAATAATAATTTATTTTAATAAATTTATAATTATAATATTTGCATGAAGTATACTAAACCCGCAAAAGTAACAATGATTTAAACTTTGAAGTCAAAAAAATTGCATAGAGTAATCACTAATAATTTTATGAAAGAAACATCAATGACTATTAGTAACCCCACCCCTACCGTCCCGACCTGGAAATTTTTTTTTCTTTTGAGAAATAGTTAGCGTTTTTTCTACTTGATTCAACAAAAACATAAACTAAACTATAATTAATAGCAAAACAACGAACTCTTNTCATAGTTAGCTAATTTGGATTTAGCAAAAATTCGATACAGATA
The DNA here is from genome assembly GCF_001540865.1 of Ananas comosus. Classification (NCBI taxonomy): domain Eukaryota; kingdom Viridiplantae; phylum Streptophyta; class Magnoliopsida; order Poales; family Bromeliaceae; genus Ananas; species Ananas comosus. Next base: position 8,300,666 of record NC_033638.1, on the reverse strand, counting down.
TAATACACATAAAATTTATTTTCTAATTTTTAAATTCGTTGAAAAATTCGGTTTAAAAAACGAATTCGGTATAAAATATAAAATATAAGATAATTTATATTTAAAAATAAAAATTATAAATTTTTTATTCGTATTTTCAATAATTCGAGAATAATTCGTGAATAATTCGCAAATTATTTGGCTGGCCTAAAAATTCGCGAATAATTTTTTTTTTTGAAAAAATTCGTAAACGGACCGTTTAATTCAAATTTTCAATAATTCACGAATAATTCGTAAATTAACTAACTAGGTTTCAAATCTCCCACAACTTATGCTTCTAACTATTTCAAATTTTAAATTTTCAAAAATTCTATTACTTCTTTCACTCCCAGGAGCCATCACAACGCCAAGTACCAGCTTATGGTTCTAACTATTTCATTTTTTTTAAAATTTTGAAATATTTTATTATTTCTTTCACTCCCAAGAGCCATTACAACCCCAAGTACCAGCTTATATATGGTTCTAACTATTTCATTTTTTAAAATTTACAATATTCTATTATTTTTTTCACTCCCTGAAGCCATACAACGGTTCTAAGTTCTAACTATTTCATTTTTTTTTAGGAAAAACTTTAAAAACCCTTCCTGTAGTTTCGTAGTTTCTCACTTTACCCCCCTGTGGTTTAAAATATATCAATTTGTCCTCCTGTGGTTTCTTTTTTCTCTTTTTCTTATCAATTTTATTAATTTTTTTTCTTAAATCAATGATAAAGTTAAAATTAAAGGGTACTAAAGTGAATATTTGATAAATCTAGATAGGCATCTGAAATTTTTTGTATATAATTTAATGAAATATTAACGAAAAAGCTACTGGAAAGATAAAAATGAAACCACAAGGAGACAATTTGATACATTTTAAACCGCAGGGAAATAAAGTGAAAAACTACGAAATAATAGGGCGGGTTTTTGAAGTTTTTTTCTTTTTTATTTTAAAATATTCTATTATTATTTCTTTCTCCTCCAGAGTCATTACAACGCCAAGTACCGGATCCGCTAAATATATTCTGCGGCCTGAGTCATCGGTAATATCATATTGCAAGTGGTTCCTGTGTACTTTCTATATTGGATATATAGTCTTTAATTTGTTGCGCTTCTTCCCTTTTGTTCTTCCAGTGTGCATCTGTATAATATAATATAATATAATATAATAGACGTTAAGCTAGAGTCATCAGACTCATCACTAATATCAAATTGCAAGTGCTTCCTGTGTACATTCCATATTGGATATATGTAGTCTCTTTGTTGCAAATATGTTAGAAACGTGATTTTCGTTGGTACTATTTATTGGAATCAGTATTTATGCTAATATAGATTGTATAATTCAGAATCTAAAATATGCAAAATTTAAAATAATAAAATATAATATGGAGAAAAAAATACTATGAAGAAAGAAGAAAACTAAATAAATAATTTATCAATAAAAAGTATTTAATTATATCATGAACGATACCCTTGGCCTTATATAGCCATATTTATTATGGCTTATACATCTAATTAACCTATGTCTAATTATATGTAGTTATTAGATGATAAATCTAACTTTTATTTTGGATAACTACAAATCCTACTTTAATTACATCAATATATAATTTGAATATACTCTATATATAACTAAATTTTAAATTACATTTAAATTATTATTCTAATAAAATATTTATGCATTAGCTCCTTCTTTCTATGTTTCTAAAGAACAGTAGTGCATGCATCCTTGTAATTTATATTCATTGCATATGCATTGGCTATTTTCAAAAAGGATACGTCGCAACCAATGCATTGAAACTTCTTAGTTCCTAGTTTCCTACTATATATCTTATTGCATATTATTATTATTCCTTTGTTTTCTAATATGATATTGGTTGCATCTGTTATGTAAGCTGCATCTATTGCATATATTAATTAATTGCTTCCTCATGTAAAAGCTTCCAACGATATTTCTCCGTGCTCTTCGTCTTTTATGTAAAAAATTATATATTTTAAATTTATTTTATTTAATAATTATAATTTAAATTATTTAAAAGTTATATATAAAAAAATATATATCTTAAATTTTATAATAGAATAGAGGATAAAAATTTTATGGGCATAGTCCCCAAACTGATTAGTTTGGGGATTATACGGATCGGCGCCACGTGGCAGATCCGACGGCCATGGATAGAAAGGAAAAAAAAACTTGTGCTTTTAAAGAGAGAGAGAAAACAACCAGAAAACATAGCTACCGGATCGGTCACGTAACACTAATCCGCATAGTCCGTGAACTAATTAGTGTGGGTGCTACGTCCATAAAATTTTTATCCTGGAATAGAGGAGAGTAATGTTGGATCATCAAAAGCTCAGAACAATCGTTTCAATCTAATTAGAAATATTAAAATAAAAAATTAAAAATGAGGACTGGTCCACCCTGATCCCCCACCCCCATTAATCCCCCACCTCCATTTCAATCTAATTAGAAATATTAAAATAAAAAATTAAAAATGAGGACTGGCCCACCCTGATCCCCCACCCGAAACTCCAACCCCAACACACCCAACCCCACCATTACCCGCCTCCCACGGCCACGTCTATAAAATCAAAACACCGCGAACTACGAGGAGCATACACTCTAAATCAAAATATCATCTTCTTCGCTCTCCGCTTGCTTAGACGAGAAATGGGTGGCCGCATCAGCAAGACCGAGAGTAGCTCGAACGTTGTGGGTACGGCCGACCTCCATGCTGAGCTTGCGACGCTGTTCGGAGCTATATGCGGGCTTGCTCCTGAACTCGCGCCGCCATCCGATATTGACTCCGTCTCCCTTACCATCACCCCCGCCCTCGATCTCGCTCATTCCAACTGCCCCAGGACCCTCACCCTCGTCCTCGGCTACTTCTGGTACAACGTCTATATCCCTCTCTTCTATCTTGCACTCGTGAAGCATCGTGTCGACTTCGACAGCGATGATGGTGACGACAGAGAGTCCATGACCATGCTGGCACTTACGCTGGTGGATGGGAGCCCGTTTAAGGACATTAGCGCCGCCGAATTCCCGGAGGAGATCCGCAAGGGACTAGGGTTGCTGCTGACGGGATTGGGGGAGAGGAAGTACAAGCTGGAGGAGGAGCTGTTATCTGTCCAGAAATGGAAGAGGTCTTGGAGCGCCACTAGCTCGGTGCTGTCTGTCGCACTTGTGGTCATCAACTTGACGGCGCTGGTGGCCGTGACGGTGCCGCCGGCCGCCATTGCGGGGGTGCCGCTAGCATCCGTCGCGGCATTAAATCTGCTGGGCGCCTCTGTGAAGGCGGTCGACCCGTGGCTCGGCATGATGGCGGACGAGCGGAAGAGCAAGTTGGAAAGCCAAGCGAATGCGATCAACGCGATGCGCGGAGCCGGCAGCTCTACACTGCTGCTGCTACCGCCCACTCTGGAGCAGATAAGATCGCTTGTTGAGAACCTGAAGATAGAGCGCGCTGCCGCAACAGAACAAAACACTATGGCTACCAACGATCAGATGGCGATAGCCGCGACTCATCTGGAACGGGAGGTGGAGGAGAGGAAAAAAAAGATTAAGAAGGGGATAAAAAGCGTCCACAAGATGGTGGACCGCGTCGAACACCAAGTGAAAAAGAAGGCCGTCGATTTTGCGAACTTCATTGCCAAATGAGTAATCAAAATGTTGTTCTCTTTGTCAGATATATTTTTTTTTTGAAAAAAATAATTTGCTATCCACTTTATGATGGAATTTCAAGGTATGTAAAATAAATAAAAAATAAATACATACCAAATTCAGGATCAAAAATAAAAATACGATTACTCACAGAGCACCATAGAAAAGAGATTCTTGATTAATCTTGCGGAAGCTGGAAGTCCGGCTACGATCTGAAAGTCACGAACCGAACTTGGGTGATTTGGTTTCTCCCCCTATCTCAGGCACTCTGCCGTATGGTGTGGAACCGATGGTAATTCTTCACCAGAATGCGTATGAGAAGGTGGCAGGACCAATACCCCTTTATATAGAGTCCAGATCGACTTCCCATCAAAGTCTGATTAGGATTCTATTTAAATCTGAAATAGATGGGATAGGGATAAAATATACCATATCAAGTAGTTCTAAATCTATTAGGATTGACCTTTATCTATAGCAAATCCTAAATTAAATATGATTAATTGGGCCACAATATATGGAAATTCTAACAATCTCCCACTTGGCTCATATTAATCATATTCCATTAATGGATTTTCTATACTCCAATCTTTATTGCGCATTATTGGAAACTTTATGGTCAAATACCTGAGAACTCACTTGATCTTTAGCTCAAACTAAAAGACTACAATGATAGGAACTATGACGGTCCACCTCTTCATAACGAAATTTTCCTTCCATAATTACCGTATCATCTTCATCTCCTAGCCGAGTACTTTATATGGCAAAACTTTATGAATGAACTTAAACTGTATGTTCATTCGTTAATAGACGAAACTTTATGTTTATTAAATGGTCCAACACAGCTGCATTAAACTTTATTGAAAAAAGATAGATGTTACAAATTTATACATCAAAAGAACTAATCAAACCCATAACTTTAACACGATCTGTATATGACTCAGGTGCCGGCCCCTTGGTCATTGGGTTTGCAATCATACACTTGGTACTTATGTATTCAATTGTAACATAACCTTCATCTATCTTCTCTCTCACAATAAGATATTCGGTGTCCAAGTGTTTACACCTTGCTGTAATCTTATTGTTATTGGCAAAGGAAACCGCAGCTGAACTATCACAGAAAATCTTTATTGGATAAATACCGAAGTCCACAATTCTTAAGTCTGTGATAAAATTCCTAAGCCAAAAAATTTGTGATGTGGTATCGTAACATGCAATATGATCCAAAGTTCATTTCAAATACCTCATAACCTTTTAGCAGCCTTCCAATGCTCCATACCTGGATTACTTTGATATCTGCCAAGTAATCCAACAGCAAAAGGAATATCTGGACATGTGCACGTCTGTGCATACATAAGACTACCAACTGCAGAGGCATAGGGTATGCTTTCCATCTGTTCAATTTTTTAATTGGTTCCAGGGACACTGAAAAGTATTAAGCTTATCCCCTTTCTGGACAGGAGCAACACTGGGCTCATATGCAATAGCCCAAAATCATTACTGGCAAGCAAAATATCATCAATATAAAGGACTAAGAAAATTATTTTACTCCCACTAACCTTTAGATAAATACATTGATCAACAATATTTTTCTTAAAACCAAAAGTCAAAATAGTTTGTTTAAATTTTAAATACCATTGTCGGGAGGCCTGCTTTAGTCCATATATTGATTTCTTTAATTTGCATACCAAATGCTCCTTTCTCTTTTGCGAGAATCCTTCAGATTGATTCATATACACCTCTTCATAGAGATCCCCATTTAAAAAAAAAGCAGTTTTGACATCCATCTGGTGTAGCTCGAGATCAAAATGAGCAACCAGAGCCATAATAATACGAAAAGATTCCTTTCTAGATACTGGAGAGAAAGTCTCTTTATAGTCAATACCTTCTTTCTGAGTGAATCCTTTTGCCACAAGTCGAGCCTTATATCTCTCTATGTTACCTTTGGAGTCCCATTTAATTTTATAAACCCACTTGCATCCGACGGGTTTAACTATTATAGGTAACTCAACAAGATCCCATACCTTATTGTGGTTCATGGATTCAATCTCATCATTCATAGCATTGTACTATTCCGTAGAATTACAGCTATTTATAGCTTCGGAAAAATTAAGAGGATCATCTAAACTCTGGTCATTCTCATAGAGATAGACAATATAATCACTGGATATAGCCGGTCTTTTCTGTCTTGAGGATCTTCTTAAATCTATCTGATTATCCACATGTATATCTTGATGTGGATTATTCACTTGTACATCTTGATGTGAATTATCAATGATAGGTTCACAATGATTTTGTGGTTCCAAAACAACTTGTTATCCTACTGAAATAGGAACCAACAAATCGTGAGGGACAACAGTGGGTCTATCATGTACAGAATCCGAATGCTCCTGAATTTTTCTCAAATTCAATGAATCGAGATTCAGAGCTCCCACTAATTGCACTATCCTCAATAAACCGAGCTGTTTTAATTTCTGCAATCTTTATAGGAAGTGATGGACAGTAAAACTTATACCCTTTGGACCTTTCCGAATAACCAATAAAATATTCTGATATGGTTCGAGGGTGCAATTTCTTTATTTGTGGATCATACAACTTGGCCTCAGCTTGACAACCCCATGTATGAAAATGTCTTAAACTGGGTTTCCTACCTGTCCGAAGCTCAAAAGGAGTCTTAGTGACAACCTTAGTAGGGACCCGATTAAGAATATACATGGCAGTTTTGAGTGCCTCACTCCACAATGATATCGGAAGGGTAGAATTACTGATCATACTCCTGAGCATATCAATTAATGTGCGATTCCTTCTTTCAGCAACACCATTCTGATCAGGTGTCCCTGGCATGGTGTATTGTGGAACAATTCCGCATTGCTCCAGAAACTTAGCAAAAAGTTCCAGGGATTTGGCCTTTATCTGTTTGTCTACCAAAATATTCACCACCCCTATCTGATCTGACTACTTTTATCCTTTTCTCGAGTGGATTCTCTACTTCAGCCTTTTATGCCTTAAAGGCATCTAATGATTCAATTTTTTTTTTTTTTTTTTTAAGCAAGTAGAGATAGCCATATCGAGAGTAGTCATCAGTAAATGTGATAAAATATTTATGACCAGTAATTGATAGAGGAAGAGATCCGCATATATCGGTATGAATCAACTCTAATGTTCCACCACATCTTTTAGCACCTTTAGAGGAAGTTTTGGTCTGCTTTCCCTTTATGCAGTCCACACATATTCCAAAGTCAGAGAAGTCCAAATCATCTAAAATGCCTTCTCTGATTAATCTTTGGATTCTCTGTTTTGAGATGTGTCCTAACCTCTTATGCCACAACATGGATGACTTTTCATTATTAACGCCACGTTTTGATCCAACATTTCCGTGCATGGTAAGAAGGATTTCACTATATGAATCATCCAAAAACAATTTATATATATTATTTTCCAAAATACCAGAGCCAACTATCTAAGATTTATAGGATAAAGAAAAAACTTTATTATTAAAACTAAAACTATATCACAATCCAACAAGTTTCGAAATAGAAATTAAATTCTTTAGAAAAATTTGGAACATAAAATATATCAATTAAATCCAAAATGTGACCAGTAGAAAGAACTAATCTAAATGTTCCNATGGATTTTTTTCTTTTTTTTTTTTTGAGAGAGAGATACAGGTAGAACGCTACTCGCTACGTTTATTTTATTTATTTAAAAATAAACTTAGCTAGAAATGTGAATCAACTAGAATTCGAACTTGAGTCTCAGGTACCAACCACCAAACCCTTTGCCACTTGCTCTAGGGACGGTCGGTAACAAAACATCATTTTGTGACAAAATTATTAAATTTACGTTCAATCAAATTAATAATATTTTTTAAAAAAAACTGAATTGTGATAAGGTGGCATAAGCTGAATTATAATTTTGTAAATAAATTTTCAATTAATAAAATAATCTTTATTATCCATAAATACATCGAGAGAGTTTAGGCTTTGGATTTGAGGTTTAGAGTAATATTTGTGATAAATTTATATGTTTAGAAAAATATTAAAAGATTTTGAAGGAACATCTATTAAAGTTTAAAGTTTTAGAAGACTATAATTAATATTATCCCTAAAAATAATGTGTTATTTGATCTTCTTGTGAATCATAAATAAGCAAAGCTTATTTATTATTTTGTGACCTCAGCTACTTTAGACGTTTCTATTTCGGCAAGTCATATATAACTATTAATTTACAAGCATTTGAATTATTTGGTATGCCAAGTTGTGTTAAGTTGTTGGTGAGAGCAAATTAAGTTATTAATAACCAAAGAAAAACACATGTTCAAATCAATTTTTTTCCAAGCAATTTTTCTTTTTAAAGCGAGCTAGAGGTAGGTCAGGGTTTGATCACCAGAGAGTAAATTATTTTTGCACTACCTTGAGTGCTCGTAGTACAATTCTTGCGTTGCCACGAATATTATATGAAAATTAATTAAAGTATTACTTAATGAAATTTTGGTAAATATAATTACTATACATAAGGTTAGAAATATATTTATTTATAGATAATTAATTATGTAAGAAGGTATATATACATAATATGTGAGGGTCAGATGGTTTAATCATATATGTGACATAAAAGTGAAATACACATATTTGGTATGTACGTCAACAACTCTATGGTTCCATGCATATGTTACTATCTTGCAATTTGAAAAATTATTGTTTGCTACTCGATCACTTACTTTATTTTTGTTTTGCTTGAAAATGGCACCTAGTGTCGACATTATTAATACATTCTAAGCATTTAAACGGACTCCATATAAGACTTGCAAATTCCAGACACTTAATTTTTAGGGGCAATTGTCTATATACCCCTGAAAAGTTTCCGATTTTCTTATTTTCCCCTCTTAGAAAGCTAATATTGAAAATATCCTTGTTATGTTCCAAGTTTTTTTAAAATACCCCTGGAGTTAAGTTCGGTTAGTGAGCTGCCATTATTTTTGAAAAATTATCATTTTGCCCATTCCAATATACCCTTGTACCATAACAAACTTTTCTTATATATCCTTTATATAGCAAATACTTTTCTTATTTGCCCTTCAGCCGGATCCGGAGCGCAGAACGTGCAAGGGTCCGATAGCGCTGCGGCCCTCTTGCTCCCGGCGCCAGCCAAGGCTGCGGAGGAGGAGGAGGAGGACGAGAGCGGCGAGAGATAGGATCGTCGCTACGGCCCTCTTGCTCCCGGCGCCGGCCAAGGCGGCGAAGGAGGAAGATGACGGCGATGGGAGCGGCGGCGGAGAAGGACGACGAGAGCGACGAGAGAGGTGGTGTTGGAGGTGGAGGTGTGGGAGGTGGTGGTGGTCTAGGAGGAGATGAGGCGAGGTGGAGGCGGCGGAGCCGGCTGGTGGTGGCGACCAAGTTGGGAAAGAAAGAGAGGATAACCTTAGGGATTAGTATAATAAAGTAGGGGCAAAATAGGTATTTTGTTTAGGTTTTAACTCTAGTATATATTTAACTCATGTTTAACCCGAGTTAAACTAACGGGGGATAACTGCAGGGGTATTTTTGAATAATGGTGGAATATATGAGAGGTATTTTAGAAAGAAAAAAAAAAAAGTAAGGTTAGATCGGATATTTTCGAATGCATGAACGGTATATAGGCAATTATCCCTAATTTTTATGAATTCAACAATGTCGCATTTTATGCCGCTGGATTTTAGGAGTATTTGATAGAGGGGTTTGTTTTTGTTCTTATTTTTATTTTTTCTATCCGTAATTAGGGATGTCAATGTGTATGGATATCCAAAATTTTTTTTTTCCCGCGAAAATAAGCCGCAGGCCAAAATGATAGAAAATTTTGGAATAATTTTGAACTAAAAGCTCCCAATTAAATTAAAAAAAAAAAGGCAGAGTCCTCATAACTCAAGTAAAAGCAAATAAACATCTCAACTTCTAGCTGCGACGATCAGTAAATGGTTAGTTAACCGCGCGTAAACATAGCTGATACTATGACAGCACCGAAAATTTCCAGTGAAAATATTTAGGATGTGCACAATTAGTTGGTGGAATGGGATAACTGAAACATTATAGAAGCAACTAGTTATAGCACAGTGTGAATGCAGCAAAACACTTCACGGCACCAACAAGATCAACATTAGCATCTTCTCCACTGACTCTAATAGGTAAGCAGAAATAATACGCAATCTTGCTTCTTGCCCTCCTCTGCTGCCCCAACATCTACACTGCGCTACACTCTCTTATCTTAGCCATACCTTTATCGAAGCTAGCTCAGATCTAATATAGATCGTGCGAGCTAGATGAGCTTGCAGCAGAGTACATGACCGCGGATCGCGATGATAACGAGGGTATTGAATAATTTAAAGACGATGAGCCGGGAGAGTGCTTCCAGGTAGAGCACTGGCTATGGCAGAAGGTGAGAGAGACGATGCGATAGCTAAAAAAAATGCGAAGAGTAGAAAAAACGAAAAACAAATAGTAAAAAATATTTTTTTTCTTCTAGTGGACTATTGTGTATCGTCATTGTTAGAAAATGTCATAAATTAGAGAACAAAGAAGAAAAAGATGAAATTATACTATTAAAATGAAATTACGCTATTACACTATTTTAGAAAAAAGTTAGACTTTTTTAGATAAAAATTGTACTTTTTAAGACAAAATTATACTTTTCGATAAGAAAGTTACATTTTTTAGTCAAAAGTTGCATTGTTTGATTTGAGTTAGCTGGTGATACTTTGACTTCAAAATTTGAATGCGTTGTTTATTTTTATAGATTTTATTAGTATACTTTCATATAATTTTTGCAACTATAAATTTATTAATATAACTAACTTAAACTCTATCATCTCTTTTTTTTATGATACAATTTATTTTTAAATAATAAATATTATAAAATTAAAATTATATTTAATATATATCATCTTAATTATATAAAATTTATATGCAAAAATTTATATAATTTAAATTTTTATGATGAGAGTAAGAGAAAATTGGATTGTAAAAGGTGGGTCCCACTCGAACCCTATGACCAAATGCCGAAATAAACTTGGAGAGAGAGAGAGAGAGAGAGAGAGAGAGAGAGGAGAAATGGATATAAAATTAAAAAAATGTCACCGTTGTCATTTCTAGATATCGCTTGTAGGGGTGGAAACGAGCCGAGCGAGCTTACCTTGGCTCAAATTCGGCTTGAAATTAATTTCGAGTCTAAATTTAAACTGAAGCTTTGGATTGAAATTAATTCGAGTCGAGCTCGAGCGAGCCTAATTTCGAGTCGAGCGAGCTCGAGCCCTAAATGAGCCACTTGAAATTCTCAGCATCATACGATCAATAGTTTAATTTGTATAGAATATTATCTATAATTTGATACAAAAATATGTCTAATAGTTCAAAGTACAAAATAATTTCATAAAATATAGTATTATAATATGAAGGAAAATAATTTATAAGTTGAATACTTAATCTTTTCAGACTCATATGTCTTCTCTTCCGCCTTCAATCTCCATATTATTTATTTTTATTTATGCAGTCAAAAATAAATAAATTATATAGATAAATATTGGATTAAACTATCCAATCATATATAACTAAAATTAAAATTTTATATAAATAATAACTTTTTACTTTAAAAATATTCTGTATATTTTCTCAAGCATACAATTAATAGCAAGGTAGGCAACGGCGGGCATATACTGTTATTTGGTGACTTGGAGGGTTTCCGACTTGGCTATTTAGAGTGAGAGACAGAAAAAAAGAAAGAGAGAAACATATTGAAATTTTAAAGTTCTGTGAAAGAAAGAAAAAAAGGAAAAATATATAAATTTAATGAAATTTTGCTCTTTTATTTGTCTATTGGGTTTGTTTTTATTGGCTAACAACATTGACCCAATTTTAACTAAACTCAGGTTATTCACTCAGCTTATATATAATTATAAATATATTATATTTATATATTTTTTAATATATATATATATAGAGAGAGAGAGAGAGAGAGAGAGAGTGATAGAGTGATAGAGAGTGAGTCTGACTACTATACTGTCGATAGTACCAAGTTCTTGGTACTATTGAGTTTTCTACCGTTAGATTTACCCTTTGATCATTTCCACCTGTTAGATTATACTATTAAACAAACCACCCACTCAATCTTAGAGGACAACTATCATCCTAACCATGCATCTTTTAATCCAACGACCAAAAACTCAATAGTACCAATGACATGATACTATTTATAGTATAGCAGCATAATTCTCTCTCTCTCTCTCTCTCTCTCTCTCTCTCTCTCTCTCTCTCTCTCTATATATATATATATATATATATTTGAGCTTTTCGAGCTTTTCGAGCCTAATTCGAACGAGCCGAGTAATACTCAAGCTTGGCTTGAAATGAATTTCGGCCTTTTTTTTTGTTCAAGCTCGGCTTATTTAATTTCAAGTCGAGCTCGAGCGAGCCAAATATTGAGTCGAACGCGAGCCGGCTCGCTCATTTGCCAGCCCTAATCGCTTGGTTCGGGAATAATTAAAAAATAGTTATTACAGGGATATGTATAAATTAATGTATAAGAGGGGATTAGATCAATTTTGCGTTTGGATAAAAATTAAGTTATTCCTAAAAATTGATTATAATATTTAAATGTAATTTATTATAAAATTTATTATAATATTTAAATATAAATAATATGTACTAATATAGTATAATTAATAATTTTATAATAAAAATAATGTATTAAAATATATAATATATTATATTTATATAATTTAGTTTTAAATTAATTTATAATTTTAATTAAGTTTGAAATTAAGCATTATACTATTTCACCAAAATGGTAGAATAAAAAATTCCTTCCTGTTCCGGAATAATCGGGAATAGTAAGGTTTGACCAGAAATCCTTCCTATCCCTTGAACCAAACTGCGCCTAAGGTATGATTTTTTTTTTATTATTATTTTTTTTTTAGCAACGAAAATAATTTTTGTTGACGGTTTATCATTATCACATGTTGAATTTGACCAGGAATCCTTCCTATCCCTTGAACCAAACTGCGCCTAAGATATGAATTTTATTTATTTATTTATTTATTTATTTTTTATTTTTCTTTTAGCAACGAAGATAATTTTTGTTGACTGTCTGTCATTATCACATGTTGAATTTCGATTGAGTGTTTATCATTATCACATGTTGAATTGTATCCACCTAAACAGGTAGCAACATATAACAATGTTAAACAGATAGCCATATTGAGTCCTAAACAGATATTTAGCCATATTGAGCCATGGGGTTAATTATTCGTGTTGCGCGCATTAATATCTAGTGTTCATGAGGCAAGACGGGTTGAAAATTTTTTTTTTTTTTTTTTTCGAGAGATAGGTAGCATATTACCCACTTCGTTTATTTCATTCAGAAATATACGATTCATAATATATGATCAGATTAAAAAAAAATGCCCACCTGAGCCGCCCCCGCCGCCAAAACAACATGAACCTGCCACATAGGAAGTGAACTGAGGATTCAGATAATAATATATGATCAGATTAAAAAAAACTATGCAAAAAAAAACTACAAAATTTTAAAATCTATTATTAAGATCTCAAATAGCGTTAATATTTAATTTTAAAAAATTATTAGTTAGTCTATAAAAAATTTATAATTTATAATATATAGTCATTTAAAATGTATTAAAGTTGATCAAGTGTGTTAGATTTCAGTTTTAAAATATTTATCCAGCTGGTAGGGCTATTTAAATCCTCCTTCCCACTATATTTGTCCGACAACTATGCTCGAATTAAATTTGTGCTCTTTCGTTTAGAGTTTTATTTCTCTGCAGCGATGTAAAATAAAATGAACTATTTCATACAGTGCATAATTACCAGATTCCTTATGGTAACAATCCAGGAAAATATCCAATTAGGAGATCTGGGTAAGGAAGTGTGTCAAGTCTGGAATAGATATATGGATGGGAAGAACGAGAACACAACCGACCGCAATCGGTCTTATAGGAATTATAGCCTGCTGGTGGGTCTCTTGGGACTCTAGGAATAGAGCGATTTTCGGAACGACACAGAGTGACCCATCAGTCGGTATTTATAAGATTAAGCAGTTGACAGACTTGTGGAGGAAACTTAGTCCAGTAGAGTGACCGTACTTTTTTTCTTTTCTTTTTTTTTCGTCTTCCGTCGAGATCTTGCTGTCTCATCCATGTAACTTAATTCACTTACTAAATGAATGAAGCGGGTAGCGCGCTACCTTTGTCTAAAAAAAAAGAACTATTTTACTAGAGATATTCTATTTGTCTGACAACCGTGCTTGAATTAAGATAGTGTTTATTTCTCAAAAAAAAGAAATAAGGTAGTGCTTGAATTAATTTTGTTGGGAAATGAACTAAAAATTTGTGAATACAATAAAAACTAATTAATCCTGCTAGGAAACAAACTATTATTGGAAAAATTGGTGATTACAATTAATAAACTATCTAATAATATCATTTCTGGTGATTACAATCCATCAAAAGAAGTGAAACTTAATTCTATGCAACTTCGGCGCTTGCGTTGCATTGCATTGCGGCTTGGTCAATGATGGCCACTGGCAAGTTGCCAGGGCGCTATACACCATGCTTTTCTCCCTTAATTTTGGTCCTCGACTGAAATCGAAGATTCCAAGTTCCCATTCCGTTCGTATCATATGGCATCATTTTATTTTATTTGAATTAAGTTACGTGACCATCAAATCAAATTTATATGAACTAATAATTATTAATTAAAAAAATTATAAAATTATAAATATAAAAAATGATAGATGTACTGAAACATAAATAAAGTTGGCCAGACAAAAATAAAACAAAAAATATAGAAGAAATAATTAAGAAAAAATGTCACGGTCATTTGTACGGCCCATTCGCATTGTTCCCAAACTTCATGCATATTTTGCCCTATTTATTATCTCTTCCTCTCTCTCTCTCTCTCTCTCTCTCTCTCTCCAATATCTTGTGTACAAAAAAAAATACAATCTCTTGTGTACAAAAAATGGGTGCCATCATCAGCAAGACCGAGAACTTGAATGCTGTAGGAACGGCCGACCACTGCGACGAACTTACGAAGTTGGTCGAAGATATCTGGAAGCTCGCACCAGGGTGCTTGCCGCTACCCGATCCCCACTCAGTCTCCGACCTCATCAATCCTGCGTATTCCAACTCCCCTTCGACCCTTGCCCTTGTGGTCCGCTACTTGAGGTACAAAGTCTGCTCCCCTTTATCCTATCTTACACTCGTGAAGCATTGCGTCGATGACGACGACAGAAACACCAAGCTGGGGGATGAGAGCCCGTCTGGGAACATGAGCGCTGCTGTGAAGGAGATCAGCGAGGAGAAAAATTTGCTGATGAAGGAATTGTGGGAGAGGAAGAATAAGCTGAAGGTGGAGCTGGCATCTATTGAGAAACGGAAGAGACTTTGGAGCAAGGTCGACAAGGCGCTGTCCATACTGCTTGCGGTCATCAACTCGGGGGCGCTGGTGGCCGCGAAGGTGAGGCCTGCGTCCGTCACGGCGATGCTGCTGGCCTCCCTCGCGGCGGGAAATCTGCTGATCACCACTGCCTTGAAGGTGGTTGACTGGTGGCTCGGCGTGACAGACGGCAAGCTCAAGAGCCAGTTGGAAAGCCAGAAGGATGGGATCAATGCGATGTGCCGAGAACTGTTGTCGTCTGATCTGGAGCCCATAGTATCGCTTCTCGAGAACCTGAAGAAAAAGTGTAATGACTTATGTGCCGTCGAGATAGAACGAAGCAGTACTGTGCCAACTGAGGAGGCTGGCCAGATGCTGGCAGCCGATCATCTCGAACGAGAGGTGAAGGTGAAAGAGATGAAGAAGATGGTCGACAAGGAGATGCAGGATGTTCGCAAAATGGTGGAACACGCCGAACGAGAGGTGAAGAAGGCGGCCGGTTACTTTGTGAACATTATTATCGAGTGAGATAGGATGCATATATGCACCCAAATAATATGCTATCAAAAGAATAAAAGACTTGTGGTATAAAGCTATACACATGCATACTATGCCTATGCGAAATGGGCGCTGTTTTTGTACTTTATTCTACCCTAATCCCAACGTCGCCCTGTTGATTTATTTATTTATTTTTTTGAGAGATAGGTAGCACGCTACCCATTTCGTTTATTTTATTTAGAAATAAACTTAGTTAGAAATGTGAATCAATTAGGATTCGAACTTGGGTCTCGGGTACCAACCACCAAGTCCTTTGCCACTTGCTCTAGGAACGGTTGATGTCCTGTTGATTAGTATGGAATATTCCGGGATGAGATTGTCTTCGCACCGGTATCTACAACTTCATGGCTAACGTAGGGCCAACTACTGACTTCAGTAAAAAAAAAAAAAAAAAAAAAAAAGCGAATTGCCACTAGCTCACACACCTATCTTATAGATAAAGTTTCTCTACTAATCACATTCATACAGGCGGTGGAATAATTTCACTCATAGAAAGGGCGGAGTATATAGATAACAATTCTCGAAAACGGAGGATAAAATTACACAAAGTCACATCAATAGATCATTTTAAAACTGATTCTTTAACTCCGCCTTTTTTCCTTTTTAACACCCCGTAGCTTTTGAATTTTTTTTAGATATAACATAAAAAACTTATCTAAACTCCGGATCATTTTGATTCAACTATTCGATCTTTCAAAATTTTGATTTTACTATCAATTCTTCAATTTGTTTGATTTTAATCACTTAATGGCACTTTGACTTCAAATTTTCAACTCTTTGTTTATATTTATATATATTTAATTAGTATATTTCATACAATTTTCACAACGTACTATAAATTTATTAAAGTGATTAACTTAAATTTTAAAATTAAAGTGCCGCTGACTAACTCAAATCAAATAAATTGAAAGGCTGGGAAGTAAATCAAAATTCTCGTCAGTATGTTGTTTCGACAACTTTTTGGTATTTCAGACGGTCGCAGGTTTTAGTGTAATAAAGATTGAATTTAGATAGTCTTTATCTCTCCTTGGTTGGGGGTTGAACCGGCTAATGTTTGTTATGAATATGATAACGGGGTATATATCTAATATAATTTTGAACAAATTGTCGTCCTAAAAGATTAAAAGGTCATATATCTTCTTTTTATATTTTCTAGTTTTTATCGGCTTTTTTAATATTTTTATGCATCTATATTAATAGCACATAAAAAGGATTTGAATAGTTCCCTATATTTTCATTTCAATTTCGAAACCTTCCTAGCTTGTCCGCATTGTAATATGATTCATCTAACCTCCATCCCACCATAGCTTGCTGTTTTTTATTTATAGTATTTTTGAATTGTGCACTATCTCGTTAATCTTTTAGATTACATGCACAACAAAAGAAATTTTATTATGTTACTATGACCATTTGGCTTGAATATCCTTAGCCAATTCTACTCAAATGAATCCCAACCATTCTCTTTGATAAATATAGTTAACAAGAAACTAATACGATGAAAGAACAAAAAACTCTCTCTGTTCATTGTATATTTGTTATGCACCCTAATCTAATATTTAATATATATAGACACACACAAACACACACTCACATTGTCTTTACACACAGAGTGATAACTTCGCCAAGCATGAAAATAGAATATTATACAATTACCATGATAGTACTATATATTACTAATATTGTAGCCGATCTTCGTTGTATGGAAGGATAAAAGCCAATATTTTTCACATGGAAAGACACTATCATGACATTGTCAATTGCACCACGTCATCCTACAGAACTTTCAAATTATCCGTCCCCTGATTCGTTAAATTATAAAATTTATTTATTTTTTAGTTGCGTACTACAAACTGGGCAACGTGCATGCTTTGTGCACTGTACCCCCAGGCACATGTTAGTAAAAGATGCTCTCTCTCCTTACGGATGGTATTGTGGACCTGGTGCACCACGTCATCCTACATACCTTTCAAATTATTGACGCAACGCTACGTATATACCGTTCATTCTCGAAATCAGTACTGCCCACAAACCATTTATTGGTTATAGTTGTTAAGAAGATATAACAAAAAATTTATATAATTGAAAAGATAATAGTTATAATTACAACTATTTAATTTAACATAATTGTAACAATTATAATATTTTTAGTATACTAAAGATATATATTTTTTAAAGGCTAAATTACATAAAATTTTCTTATCAAAACCTGATTTTTCACATTCCCTCTCTATCATTTAAAAACATATACTTTACCCCCTTTTAAAATGAAAAATATTCACTTTGCCTCCTGCCGTTAGTAATTCGTTAGGATTCCCTTTATAAAATATTATTATCTATTTTTTTATGCCAAAAATGTTCTCAGCATTTTCTCTTGTGAACATGATGAGAGGCAAAATGGTCATTTTGTCATCATAATACACACTGTACCTCTCTGTGAATATTTTTTATTTTACAACGGAGCAAAAGTGTAGATTTTTAAATGACAGGAAGAAAAAGTGAAAAATCAGATTTTGATACGAGGGTTTTCTATAATTTAGCCTTTTTTAAATAGTTGAATACTTTGTCAACTATTGCAGCTGAATGAATAGTCAATTTATGTGTTACTTAATTGTACCAGTTAAGTTTAAATCTATTAATCTAAATATAATATACTTTTTTATATAATATGTTCAGCTAATTAAGCAGCTCTTGAAATTATTTTAAAATTAATTTTTTTTTTTGAGAGATAAGTAGCACTCTACTCGCTTTATTTATTTTATTTAGAAATAAATTTAGCTGAAAATATGAATCAATTAGGATTCAAACCGGGTCCAGCTAATAGTATCGTTTTATGGGTACACTGTAACACAGAGTAGTGAAGTTAAGGTGGAGGTACACTGCATGATTCCCACCGTGACGTGGTCGGTTTCTCCTCGTGTCACGCCATTACGTGTTTCGGTCCGAACAGCTCAAGTTCGATATCGCGACCGTCCGTTTAGCTCGTAGAATTCTGGCCGTCCGATCGAAAAAAAGTCCACCAGTGGGGCCCGCAAGGAGACAACAGCGCTGGGTAGCTTCTTGAAGCGCGGCGGAAACGAGCGGCGGAGATTGGCCCGGAAGATTGCGCACCCGTATCCTTCGCGCGGAGCTGAGAGGATTGAATTTAAATGTCCAATTCTCAAATTTTAAAAATTATTTAATTTTTAGCATTTATTTTGATATAATTTATTTTTTAAGTAAGTGATATCAAAAAAATTAAAATTTTATTTCTAAAATTTTTTTATATCCTAAATTATATTTAACGGTATATATCGTTGATTTCAATATTCTAAGACCGAAAACGAAATTATAGTTTTGAAGCTCCGGTACCTAAATGGTATAAGAGCCTCATTCTACACACACACACACATATATATATATATATAGAGGCTAGGGCTACTATTCTATTAATAGGATAATAGTACTTGTCCTATCAAATTGTTCTTGATGATAGATATTCCGAATCGATGATCGGAGTCTTGAAGTTGATAACTTTGATTATGAATTAAGAAAGACTAACCTCTATTTTAAGAAGGTTATTCATTTATGACCGTTCATTTTTCAACTCTTAAGATGAATTTGATAGGACAAGTACTATTATATATATATATATATATATATAGATAGATAGAATCTAACTATTATCTTTTTAGGATGATAGGGATCTTCGTCCTATCAAATCATTTTTGATAATAAAGATTTCGAATCGATGATCGAAATCATTGAAATTAATCTAGAGTATTTGAATTATCTAGAAACTAAATTTTATAATTTTTAAAATTTATTTACATAGTGATCAAAGGATTGCAAAATTGACAGTTTTTTTACGGCCTATATGAGCCGTTTACTTGTTTAACGGCGTATAGTAATTCAAACCGATTAAATTTTTGATAAAAATTTTTTTATACTATTTAGATAATGTTTAATAACTCCGAAGATTGAGAAAGTCTAATCTTTATTTTTAGGGATAATTTCATAGATGCCCTTCCAGGGACTATTAATTTCATCAATGCCCTTCTAAAACCGATAATATCATGAATGCCCTCCAATAAATCAAAAATTATCATAAATACCCTTCACTAGTTAAGTTCGGTCAAAGTCCCTTTAAAATAGAGTTATATTTTTAAAATGCCATTTTTACCCTTTATCTCCCATTAACAGTAGAAATACTAATAGATATTTCAAGACAATTTCTATAAACCTAAATTTAATTATTTAATATACTAAATATTAAATTAAATTATTAATATATATTAATTATTAAAAAATATATAAAAATTGTATTTTATATATAGTATGTTTTTATATGATTTTGGTTTTGTTTTCGGCTTCGGATTTCGGTTCAAGTTTGGTTTAGATATAAATCAAAACCATAATTGAGTTTGAATATAATGTGATTTTATTTTTTTTGTAACTTTAACTGAAACTATCCGTACTCAGTATCGATTAAGCTCACCCCATTCAAAATCGAGTTCAAATAAAATTGTGTACCTATATCAATTCACATTCCTAATCAGTAATAGTAATTTTGAAATAAAAGATAGATTTAATTTTTTTTCCTATTTAATAAAAAATAAATCAAATAACAATATGCATGTATTTTTTTGTCGACTAAAAAAAAGAGAGTTTTGTTCGTAGGCTAAAATATATTATATTTTAGTTTTTTAATGTATTTAATGGAGAAAATTATTGAAAATAATTTTGGTTAAAAAAATTTTTAAGCTTCCAATATTAAAAAAAGATAGGAAAAATCCTCAACTTTTATTTTTATTTAAATTTTTATACATAGTTATTTACTTGCCAAAATTTAAATAGAGCCACTAGATTTGGTAAAATCATAAAAAAATTTGATAAAATTCTCATTTTTCATACACTAAAATTAGTTAATTTTTTTAAAAAACTAAAAGTTAATGGGTTGTCAACTAAAATAATAAAAGTTGAGGGAGCAGTTTCAAAATGGCATATAGTTGAGAGGGTCTCCATACATTTTTTTGCTTAAGGCATAGTTGAGGGCAAATAGGTCATTTTAAAAATTAACCCATCTTTAACCTTTTAATAACTATAGTAAAGTTAAGACAACTGACAGTAGGGGTATTGGTGATAATTTTAAGTGTTTACAGGGGTATATGTGATATTTTAAACTTTATAGGGGCATATATGATATTTTAAACTTTGGGAGGGGTATCTATGAAATTGCCCCTTATTTTTAGAAGGTCATTTGTTTTTGACCATTTATTTTTCGACTCTTCGATGTTGTCACGCTGTTACAGTGCCTGCGCCGGCGAAAGGGGAGGAAGAGGATGCGGCACTATCCGTGTAACCGTCGGTGAAGGATCGCGGAGGTGATAGATGGGGTCGAAGAGAAAAAAATAACAAGAGAAAAAAAAAAAAGAAGAGAGGAAGAAGATGCTACCCTCTTTACTGTCGTAAAAAGTCAGAGAGGCAATGGAGGAGGGACGTCGGTGAGAAAAAAAAAAAAAAAGAGATTTGATATGCGGCCTCGGCAAGGTCGAAGGCGAGAAAGGCTGAGGGATAGTGCACAGGCAAGGGCGAGGGTGAGGGTGCACGGATAGAGGCGAGACAGACCGTCTCCGCCTCAGCCGCCCTCTTCAGAGAGAAAAAAAAGAAGAACGAGAGAAAAAAAAATATGAGAGAGAAAAGGGAATGAAGGTATTGTGGCAAGTTTTCTAAAAATTTGATACAAATCTGCAAAATCCAAAAAAATGACCTACTTTTGCAAAAGTTTAAAACTAATAAATTTTTTAATGCAAATTGGCCGATTTTAAATATACAAACTAAATAAAAGAATAATTAATGTCATAATTAAATATATTTAAATATAACTAGCATTATTTTTTGTTTTATTTAATTATTTTTCCTACATTTTTCTTTACCGTAAGTGACTTAGGACGCTATTTCGGATAACTCGAGTTTCGACCGTATTTTTATTATGGTGAAACAAACAACGAAAATGATTGTTCAATGTATCAGATGCTAAATTTTTATTACTATATCTACTAAAAATATAGTCAAATATATTCGAACAATTTTTTGGATTTCAATATAAATCGGATATGTATTTAAATATTATTGGAATAATAACATTCACTTCTAAATGTGAACTAAAATTAGCAAATATACAATTCAAGTTTCACACTTAGGTTCAAATTTGTATATGCCAATTTAAATATAATTTTAATATAAACTCATAATAAAATAAATAAATAATACAAAAAAATTATCTTATTTTTCCACAATATATATTATACAACTCATTATAAAATAAAAAAAAATACAAATACTTATCTTATTTTTCCACAAATATATATTAATATTTAATAATAATAAATAGTATTATTACTAAATAATAATTTTATTATTATTACTATTACTACTATTATTAGTATTTAATTTGACTATTCAAGCTAAAATTTGATCATATTGGTTTGTATAGCCAAATTAAATACAGTAATATATAGTAATAATAATTATCATTCAATAATTAAAGACAACACAAGCACTTTTCTATATATATAAAAAAAAAATATTTAGGGCTCGTTTGGTTCATCCATTTTGGGTATGGAATGGGAATCGGTTTGATCAAATCCGGTTAATTTTGTTTGGTTCGCATGAATCGGTTTGAGATTCCTATTCCGGACTGGAATGGGAATGGCCCATTAGCCTTCAACTTGATTCCGGTCTTCTAGCCCGGATTGAGGTTTCATTCCGGAAGCCCACTAAGCTTTCGCAGCCCATGTGACCATCTCACCCTCCTTCTCTTCACCCCTTTCTCATCAAAAAAAAAAAAAAAACATATTCTCTTTCAAAACCCTATCCTTAACCCAATCAATAAAAGTTTTTAAAAATAAATTTAATTTTTTTTTTGAAAACTTATTAGATAATAGTATCATATTTTTCATAAATTTTAAATAATATAAATTTATATTTGAGAGTAAAATTAGTATTATAGTATTCTATAATTTTTTTAGTTTATACGAACCAAACAATGAAATGTAAATAACTTATTTCAATTCTCAATCCACAAATAAATCAAACGTTTTGGGGGAATGGGTCATTTCAATTATCATTCCAATTCATTCTCATTCCATTACTCATTCTAATTTCACCTTGAACCAAACAAGTTTTTAATGTCAACCTGAGACAATTGCACGTTTGCATTCTAACAAGAACTACTGCATTCTTGAAGCTGTCGCAGCGGCATACATATCTTGAACCATTAGGAGCATACACTCCACTCCTCAAAATATCCTTTTCTTCTCTCTCCGCTTGCCTAGACAAGAAATGGGTGGCCACATCAGCAAGGCCGAGAGCTCAAACATCGTCGAACTGCCGGCCTCCACGCAGAGCTTGCGACGCTGTTTGAAGCTGTCTGTGGGCTTGCTCCCAAGCTGCTGGCACTGCTGCTGCTGCCGCCCAATCTGAAGCAGATAATTAAGAGCGCAAGTTGAGAATCTGAAGATAGAGCGCGCCGCACTACGCACCGCCGAGATAAAACAAAACATGCATGTACTCTACGGCAACTGACGATCATGCTGATCAGGGCTGCGTCGGCCAGACAGCAGCGGCAATGGCTCATCTCGGAGTCCGCAAGATGCATGGCAGACTGCGTCGAAGAAGAGGTGAAGAAGGAGGCCATCGACTTTGTGAACAGTATTGCCAAATGAGTGGTAAAATTGTTGTTTCTATATGTTGTCTCGTGATATATATTTTCGATCAGTAGTTTGCTTAATGTCGGTGTTGTTTCTTCTACTTGTGTGATCAAAATAGTACTGGGTGGTTGGTGTATCTATGTGTAATATTTATGATATTGAAGACTTGGTCGTATATATGTTCCAAAACCCTCAACATTCATTGATCGAATGTTAAGATGTGTGTTTTTTTATTACTACATCTTTTGATGTTAAATCTTTTTATTTAAGACTCGAACCGGACAGCTTATTCATTGTACTAATTTCGTGACGAAGCTTTCTTTTAAGTACATGTGATAAAGCGGAACAATTTAAAGCTAAATAGTATTAAAATACTATATTTTTAATCATATACCATGTGTGTGAACCGGGCTTATCGAGACTATATATAAATAAGGGTTAATTGCATAAGTCCTGCAAATATAGTAACTTACAAAAATATTTTTGTAAAATTTAATTTTTATAAGTTATTTCTATAAAAATCTTAATATTTTTCAAATACGTCCCTGCTTTTAGAATACATTAGAAAAAGTTAGTTAACTATAAGTTAAATATTTTACCCTGATTAATTTTAAATAAACATAAATATAAATATAAATTTAGTTTAAATTATGAGCGTAAGCTGTTAATTTGTTTATATTTTCACTTCTCTATATAAAATCAAATAAATAATCAAGCAATAGAAAATATAAAACTATAATTTTTTTTTATTATTTTACTTTATATAGCCAACTAAATAATCGAACTCAAAAATTACTTTTATAAAAGTAATTTTATTCATTTTAACCGTTTGCAGGCAATCAAATATGCTCTAAGTTGAATTAGTTCTTTTTTTTTTAATTTAATAAGTTCCAAGTATTTACTGCAGAAGTAGGACCTTTTTCTATTAGAACATGTTGTTCAAAAGGATATCTTGTTCTTCCATCAAATAGATTGGGGGCGTGTCTCTCTCCTACCCGCTAATCCTCTCTGCTTGTTCCCTTTCAGAAAATAAAACCAACAATAATAATTTTTATATTATATTTATATATGAAAGCGCATAAAAATTTCTATAATAACAGACGGAATCGAAAAAGAAATAAAAAAAGATTCCATGTGGATGGTTTTGATCAATTTATTAAAAAATATCTTAAATTTATACTATATATAAAAGGGTATAGAAATTCCTACAATAACGCTTCATACGAATTATGATCCATTTATTAAAAACAATCTTAAATAAGAACGAACGGTTATAATAAATTTATTAAAAAATAATATTTCTTTCTATCTATAAATTCAGTCATACGAACGGTTATGATCAATTTGTTAAAAAATAACTCAAATAAAAATAAACAATTATGATCAATTTGTTAAAAAATAACATTCTTATCTATCTATTTTACATTAAAATTAAAATTTGAGTTTAAATCGTGAATTAAATTTAATTTTTGATATCAAATTTAAATTAACAATTAATTTTTTTAATTATAGTGGATCAAAATTAAATTTTAATTTTTAAAGTAAATGTGAATTAAGTTTTGATACTTTTAGTTTAAAACACATATTTAAATTA
The DNA here is from genome assembly GCF_001540865.1 of Ananas comosus. NCBI lineage: Eukaryota > Viridiplantae > Streptophyta > Magnoliopsida > Poales > Bromeliaceae > Ananas > Ananas comosus. Next base: position 8,275,728 of record NC_033638.1, on the reverse strand, counting down.
TAGATTCATCAAAAATCAAAAAATATATTATAAAAAAAATACCGTAGAATATTGCAAATATTTTCTAGTAAAATATAATATATAAATTTATAAAATATAGTTTTATTGTAAATTTTATGGATAAATATAATGTACAAATTTATGTTGATTTGAGATAAATTAAAATAATTGTTACGTGTATTTATACGCACATTCAACTAGTTTTTAAAAAAGAGTTCTCCGTTTTCTTATTAGAAATGTTAGGATTCGTCCATATTAAGACTTATCTAAAATATTTCTAGTTCATATGGAATAAACAATAAATCTAAGAAATAAGTTCTAATTTGTTTAAATTTCTATTTATATGAGATTCAGTTATAATAGGATTAGAATTAAAGTCTTCTTTATGATCTATAAATACATAAGGTATTGGCCACATACGATAAGTAAGAAAATTAATATAATCTTTTGACTTTTGATGAAATTCTCTCTTTTGGATTCTCTCTAGGGCACCATCAGAGGTTTTTGGTGGGTTGAAATCAGATCCTTATAATCGTAATATATTCTGCGGTGAATAATTTTTGCGCGTTGATTTGGATATTATACCACAGGGAAAAAAAAAAAAAAAAAGCGTGCTTGCAACATCAAAACGGAGAAGACGGAGAAGTCGAACGCCGACGTTGGATCCACCCACTTTTATGCGATGCTGATCAGACAAATCTGCCGGCTCGCACCCGAGATGTCGCCGCCGTCCGGTCCCTACTCTGAGTCCGTCATCATTGCCCCGGCCGTGGATCTCGATCCTGTTTATTCCAACGTACTCCCCCTCAAACCTCGCCCTCGTGCTTCTCTATTTGAGGTATAACGTCTACGCCCCTCTATTCTATTATTCTATCTTTCACTCGTGAAGCTTCGCGTCGACAACGACGGAGATGACGACGACGACAGAAAGACCATGATGATTGTGGCGCCGGAGCTGGCGGAGGGGAGCCCGTTTCAGGACATGAGCACCGCTGAACTCGTGGAGGAGATCCGCAAGGGGCTATGGCTGCTGCTGAAGGGATTGAGAGAGAGGCACAGCGAGCTGGAGGAGGCCCTTGAGAAATGTAAGAGCTTTTGGAGAGTCGCTGTGCTGCCCGCCGTGCTTGTGGTCATCAACTTGACGGCGCTCGTGGCCACGATGGTGCCCGCCGGTCGCCATTGCTACGGTGCCGGTGGCATCCCTCGCGGTGGTAAATCTGCTGGGCGCCACCGCCATGAACGCGGTTGAGTCCTTGCCCAGAGTGCGCAAGAGCCGGTTGGAAAGCCAGATAGAATGCCGTCGAGGCGATGCGCCGAGGCAGTGGCCGGCTCTGCGCTGCTGCACTTCGATCTGGAGCGCATAAGAGCCCTTCTCGAGAACCTGAGGATAGAGCGCGTCGCCTTACGTGCCGTCGAGATAGAACGAAGTAATGTTGCTGCGCCAACTAAGGAGGCCGGCCTTCAGGTGCAGGCAGCCTCTCATCTCGAACGAGAGATGGAGAAGAAGAAGAAGAAGGAGGTCGAGAAGGGGATAAAGGGCGTCCGCGAGATGGTGGATGGCGTCGAAAGGGACGTGAAGAAGGCGGCCGTAGATTTTGTGGTGAGATGCATGCGCGTGTTACATTAATTCAGACCCTACTGTTACTTGTTACTTAGTTAAGTGCCATGTTAGATTTTTTTTTTTTTCTTTTTTCATATTTCTCAATTAGTTACAAGGTTTTCGGTCTCTAGTTCTTTTACACCATCGTGTCCTAAAATTTAAATTTAAATTTAAATTTAGTTCTTAAATTGAATGTCAAATTTACAATTCAAAATATAAATTTAAATTTATGTTCAAATTCAAAATTTTTAAATTTTATCTGAAAATTCAATTAAAAGTTGAAACTTTTTTAATTCTAATTTTAGTTTTTAATAAGTAATTTCAATTGAATATTTAAATTTTGAATCACATTAAAATATTTTTAAGTCAATCTCAAAGTTTGTGAATTTGATTTTTGGTTTAAATTCAATTGTTTATTACATCATGCGTTCCAAAACCCAAAAAGTTTATTTTTTTAATTGAGTCCGAGTCAAGTACTGTTCCTATCCAATTCCCTTCCATTATCCTGTCTAGTCTAGTCCTGAGTATCATCATATGTGCCCTTATGCGAGTAAATCGATCTTAGTAGATAGAGTAGATATACCGACCGTCCCTAGAGCAAGTAGCAAAAGATTTGATAGTTGGTACTCGATATCCAAGTTCAAATGCTAATTGATTCACATTTTCAGCTAAATTTATTTCTAAATGAAATAAACGAAACGGCTAGCGTGCTATCTATCTCTAAAAAAAAAGTAGATAGAGTAGATATTTTGTGTTTATTTTATGTGTACTTGATCTTTAGGGAGTTCTTAATTTACTTTTACGTGTCAGTGGTGTCAGTGCTGGAGTTCTTGATTTGTTTTTACGTGTCAGTGCTGTCATCTAATGATTCGTTGAACATTTTTTAATACTACGATGGAATAATTATAAATCTTATATAAAGATAAAACTAACATATAAAAGCGAATCGGAGCTCCTTAACTGAAGTCTTTTCCCACTCTTTGGCCCGTAAATAGCTCAACCTTTCCATGGTAAATCTCAGACTTCGGCTCAAAAATAAACAAATCATAATATTTTTTTAAAAATTTATTAAAACAATTTTAAGTTTACATTCTCCTTCTTACATGATGTTTTGTTGTAAGTCTCTCGTCTACACCATGTTTATTGAGCCGGCATGATCCAAAACTTTTTTTTTATTTTATAACAAATAAGTTTTTATATGTAATTAAAGCTATTCGAATTTTAATACACACTTTAAAAGACTAATATTAAAAATTTAAAATAAAAAAGGAAAAACTTCAAAAAAACCCCCTGTGGTTTCGTAGTTTCTCACTTTGCCCCCCTATGGTTTAAAATGTATCAATTTGCCCCCCTGTGGTTTCTTTTTTTGCCTTTTCTTATCAATTTTATTTTTTTTTTCTTAAATCAGTGATAAAGTTAAAATTAAAGGGTACTAAAGTGAATATTTGATAAATCTAAATGGGTATCTGAAGTTTTTTGTATATAATTTAATGAAATATTAACGAAAAAGCTACCGAAAAGATAAAAAAGAAACCACAGGGGGGCAATTTGATACATTTTAAACCACATGGGAGTAAAGTGAGAAACTACGAAACCACAGGAGGTTTTTTAAAATTTTCCCAATAAAAAACTAAAAATATTAAAAAATAAAAAATTAATTGGGTTGCCTAGCGCACTCCAACCCGGCCTACATTGACATGGGTGGCGGCCCACTCCCGGTCAGCAGTTTTTCTGAACTGGTCCGTTACGTCCCACATTACATTTTTAAGATAGTTCAACCAATTTTTAACTTATTATATATTATTATATACTGAAATGTGTGAAAAACAAATTGAAATTTTATTTTGCTCCTAGCAGTATTTTTTCTGACAGTATCAACCTCCTACAGATATAAATATGGACACATTATTTCAAAAAATGATATTGTTATTATAAAAACATTACGCTAAAATACTATTTATCATTAGTAATTTAGTATGTTTTGAATGGAGCATAATCAGAGGTTCTAAAATCTCCACTTGGCTTTTATTATAGCAAAAGTTCCAAATTATTCCCCCCTTTTTTTCCTTTTTTTTTTTTTTTTTTTTTTTTTTTTCAAATGTTCCATTAAAATTTGAGTAAATTATTTTACTAGCCTCTGAACTTTAAGTCCAAGTTTCATTTTGGTTTTTAAACTTTTGGATTCAATATTTGAGATTTCAAACTTTCAATAAGATTTCATTTTAGTTCTTAAGCTTTAAACAACATTGTATTTTACTCTTTACTTTAAAACGAAATTGTTGAACATCCCCTACACCATTGTAAGGTGCGCAGTGTGTTGGTGGAACCATACTCGCATTCTCTCTGTTATTTATTTTTTTATTTTGTTGATACGGATTCACATACAAATATGTTTTTGATGATAGATTTTATTACCATAGCGGTAAAAAATAGATTCGAATACGATTGAATATGTTTTCGGATTCGAATGTGAATCGAATATATACTTGAATACTATTCGAATAATAATATAAGCTAAAATGCGTATATAAATATGAATTAGAATTAACAACAATGCGATTAAGATTTTATATATGAAATTGATAATAAAATAAATGAAGAATATAAAAAATCATCTTATTTTTTTATAATATTTTTGCAAAAAATCATCTTCTTATCTTCTAATGAAAAACAATCAAACATTTTTTACCTCCCCACACATAGTAATAAAATCACTTAATAATCCCTTAAAAAAAAAAATTAAACCCTCCTTATTTCCCTACACATCTTAGTAATCAAACAAAAGCTCATAAATCTAAGCGTAATTTATGCTTATATATAACCACAAAAATACATAAATCGCTATTAATCAAACTAAACTTGTAACACATAAATGAGCAAGGTAGTATTATATTTGTTCGATACAAATTTTAATTCTAAGTGCAATAAAATTCAGATAAATTTTATTTGCCGTATCTAGAAACTTCAAAACATAATACATAAACAGAAGCCCCACAGGAGGACACTCAATGCATGAAGAACAAGTAGAGCTGTGAATCCAATTAGTTAGAGTTAATGTAATCTTTTCCTATAAAATCTGATTTTTTTTAAATTCGAATGCGGATGAATACGAATATGGTCGGATCCGATCCGTTTTTACAAAACCCGAAACCCGTATAACAGTAGGATAAAGAAGGGGATAGATTAGAGTCCACAGAGGGAGAGACTGAGGGAGCTCAAAAATGGCGTCTTTGGCGCAGCACTTCTCCGGCCTCCGATGCCCGCCCCTCTCCTCCTCCCCTGCGCTCTCCAAACCCTCCTCCTCGTCGTCCTCTTCCTCCTCTAAGCGCCCTTATTCTTCGTCGTCTAGGGTTTCCACCACCGTGGTCGCGGCGGTGGTGGCGGGGACGTACGCCCTAACCCCGGCGCAAAAGGAGCGGCAGAAGCTCAAGGAGCTCTTCGAGGAGGCCTACGAGCGGTGCCGCACCGCGCCCATGGAGGGCGTCTCCTTCACCGTCGAGGACTTCAACGCCGCCCTCGACAAGTACGACTTCGACGCCGAAATCGGAAGCAAGGTCTCGCCCTAGCTCTCTCTCTCTCTCTCTCTCTCTCTCTCTCGTGGAATTGGGAGTGTTGTTGATACGCGATTTGTGTGAATTTGATGTTGAATTGGTAGTTTTTGTGTTTAACTATTCGATTCTAGTGGGATAGACGATGTCGGCAAAATGGATGGGCGAGTTTAAGATATGTAACAAGCATATTGTTGAGTTCTTTTGTATTGGATTTGAATGTGTTGAGTAGTGATTTGTGGATAGGGGCTGGCTAGTTCTCTAGTTTTGTTTTAAATGAGTTCATCATAAGTGAGATTCTAGAAGATATGTATGGTTTAATTTTGGATGCATAATTTTGATGCTGGTGGAGATTTTTGCAAAGGATTGTTGGTAGTAATTTGCTCTACTTAGATGGAGTTAATGTGGAATTTGTCCACATGGTTATAATTTCCTATGAAATCAGTGTATGGAGTAAATGGCATTAGATAGTTGTTTGAATTCATGTATTGTTTGCCTTGTTCTTTTGAAATATTGCAAAATCATTGATGTTTAAACCAAAGTTAGTTGTCCATCATACATTCTAGTGGATCAATCAAAGGTTTTAAAGCTATGAAGCACGGATACTTCAAATTTCATGCCGTACCCGTATCGGATACGTATCGGATACCGATATGCGCCCGATACGGGAATGAAATATCCGGCATTTTTAAAAAATAAAAAAATATCGGATACGGCTCGGATACGTGAGGGATACGGGGGGATACCGGGGGGACATGGCCAAATTCTTTTTTGGTCTAAAATGATCGAAACTTAAATTATTTTTAAGAGCTCACGTCCAAATCTATTGGAAAGAAGGAAAAGAGAGAAAAACGCCAATCACTGTTCAATTTGTCATTTCATCTACCTTTTTGCTCTTGAATGGTAGAAGGTGCTCCCTCTCGTTCTCTCTTCACACAGTATTTACTCTTTTTCATCTAATTTGTCAACCTAGTATTAAGCAACAAAGGATATAGAAATTTTTTTTTTTTTTCCTTCTCTATTAAATTGTTAGCATATTTTTATATTACTATTTTAATAATAGAACTAATAAAACAGACATATATATTGAATGGCTAATTATCTAGTTTGTGCGACTGCATATCTATTGTTATCATTTGATCAAGTTAGATAATAGTTGGTTTGATACTTTTTGAATTATTATTTTATATGATTGATTATCTTTTTTTATGAACATATGTAAGACAATTATACAAGTTAATGCACATTAGAATATATTCCTTAATATAGTCCAAATATCCTGATTGCTCTCAATATATTATTACATATACTCAACATATATTTAAATATATTTAAAATAATATTTTATTCAAGTATATCCCGCGTATCGTATCCTAGAAGTTTTAGGAATTGCCGTATCATCGTATCCGTATCGTGTCGTATCCGTATCCCCGTATCCGTATCTGTGCAACATAGTTTTAAAGAAAACTACTTTGGAAAATTTTATGAAGTTGTACATATATTTGTTGTCTTTCAATGCCAACCGACCGTTTGTAACTATTTTTACAGGTTAAGGGCACAGTTTTCATGACAGATGCAAATGGTGCACTTGTTGACATTACAGCTAAATCTTCTGCTTACTTACCTCTTCAAGAGGCATGCATTCATAAATTAAAGCATGTATCGGAGGCAGGCATTTATCCAGGATTAGTTGAAGAGTTTGTTGTAATTGGTGAGAAGACCTCCGATGATAGCTTAATTTTGAGTCTGCGGTCGATTCAGTATGATCTTGCGTGGGAAAGGTGCAGGCAACTCCAAGCTGAAGATGTTGTTGTGAAGGGTAAGGTGAGTATCCATTGTAAATAGAATTCATCAGGAGCTTTTTTTGCTCCCAGTTTTGACAGATTATGCCTATATTCTTTTGAAGCTATATATAGTTACCTACATGCATACATTTACTTCGAAATTGTGCAACTATGTTGATATTATGTTGTTCTCTAGCATTTGTTTATTTCAAGGAAACACTATTTCATATATTCGTTTAAATCGTACACTAAATAAACATTTACTGTATTGTGTGAACTGTGTTGATAGCTCACGTATTCATTTATTTTGAGACACATTTTGGATAAATTGGTTTTGTAGGTTTCATGTTAAGTATTTCTTGCTCGGTAATGTGTTGGATAAATTGGTTTTGTAGGTTTCATGTTAAGTATTTCTTGCTCGGTAATGTGTTGGTCAGGATAGACAACAAAAATTTGAAGGTTACACATTTAAGTTGATAGTCAGTCATAAGAGCACATCAGTCCATCTGTACAGTCCTATTGACTTTTAAGCAGTGCTCTGCTCTAGCCGACTGCATATTCTATATAAAAGGGTTTTATTATGTCATAACTATGTGGTGAAATCAACCGCAGTGAAACTGAGTCAACTAGAGGGATGATGGAGATGCGTTTTATGCAAGGAGAAGTGATTCAGTTCGTTCTTTGGAATTTTTGAACTTCACGCTTTCCCGAGTCCACTTCATGTTTGCTTTGTTTTATTACTGCCTCCTTTTCTTTCAAGTACTCTCGTACCGATCAACTTTTCTAAGTATGTTATTTTTATCTGAAAACACTTTCTTTATATTAATTTGAATAGCTCTTAGAAGTGCGTTGTTTGCCTCGTTATGTGATTTTGCCATCATTTATAATGCATAGGTTGTTGGAGGAAATAAAGGAGGTGTGGTAGCCATTGTGGAAGGTCTTCGTGGTTTTGTTCCATTTTCACAGATATCATCGGTTGGTTCCTTAATCTATTAACCTTCGTATTTATCCTCATTTGAACTTAAAATATGTATGAGCCTCGTTTTGTTCTATTCAAATAATAGGAAATCCTCGGATAACTGTCTTATTAACTTGTTTCTTGAGATCTTAATCAGAAATCGTCTGCAGAGGAACTCATTGATAAGGAATTACCCCTTAAATTCGTTGAGGTTGATGAGGAGCAATCTAGGCTTGTTCTGAGTAATCGCAAAGCCATGGCCGATAGCCAAGCTCAGCTCGGTATTGGTTCGGTGGTCTTGGGAACTGTGCAGAGTTTAAAACCTTATGGTGCCTTTATCGACATTGGTGGAATCAATGGCCTTCTCCATGTTAGCCAGATAAGCCATGATCGTGTATCGGACATCTCAACAGTGTTGCAACCTGGAGACACCCTCAAGGTACTGTCTTAACCCTTATTTTTGTCAATTTTAGTTGTTTAACTGTTTCTTAAAGCTCACATAGAGAAACCTATGATCCAATAAGGTGATGATCCTAAGCCATGATCGCGAAAGAGGCCGAGTTAGCCTCTCTACTAAGAAGCTTGAACCAACCCCTGGTGACATGATTCGCAATCCAAAACTTGTTTTTGAGAAGGTAACACTCATTCAAACTTTTCATCACTATTATTTTCTTTATGCCTTGTGTTCCGAGAATCTCATCGGTACTGGTTTTCTAACTTATTCTGGTTCGATTAGGCGGATGAGATGGCTCAGATATTTAGGCAGAGGATAGCTCAAGCCGAGGCAATGGCCCGTGCTGATATGCTAAGATTCCAACCCGAGGTACTCACTATTATCTAGCAATATGCCGTTTAATTATTACAGTTAATTCTTGGTGTCATTTCTTTCCGCCGAGTTCTAAGCGCGATGCGATTTTGTTAATCACCTTGCATGAGATTGTTAACTATCATTCGCAATGTCATGTCAATGGCTTGTTGAAGAACATTTCTCCCTAATGAAAATCTATTAAATCTAACTTTGCCACTACAGTTGAATATGTGGATTAATTGCTCTGATATTTGCTTTCTTTTATGCAGAGTGGTTTAACTCTAAGTTCGGAGGGTATATTAGGTCCGCTGACCTCGGACTTGCCTGCGGAGGGTTTAGATTTGAGTGATGTCCCTCCTGCTGAAGAGTAGATAAGTTTTCTGCAGTAATGGGTGTTTCATCTTTTCTTCTTTTATTTTCAGGTTCAAGCTGTATAATTTTGCAAATAGCATGCACTACTGTTGTATGAAAAAAGAAATATTGTCCCTCCCTGCTGTAGTAATTTTTCTTGCAGTTGCAGATGTTTTTTTTTCTGAGGTCTCGCAAAAACTCGAGTACATTACATATCACTTTGCTGGATTAGGGGGTTAAAAAATACATAATCCTTCCATTAGAACACGAACAATTTATATCATAAGTGCGCACAAATTATCACACACATAGACTAAATTTCGAAGAAAATTATGTTGTTGACAAACGGGCGTATCACTATGCTTGTTACAAAGATCAATGCACATAATAATACCCAGATCCAAAAAGGAGCATTTCACAACATTATTCTGCATTTAACGCCCTTCTTTAGCCATTACTGTTGCCAGAGAAAACTGTCGAATCATCTCTACACTAAGCTGAAACACTTGAGGTGTTCACTTGTAGAATTTGTGCAAGGAAACCAATCCGGTGCGGCACACGGCTCCAGTGGCGTCAACATAAGCATTGGGGCCTGGCAATAAGATCCAATAATTAGTATAGATTCATGTTTGCAAACATTCTGAATTACAATACAAGAAATGCCGAAAGCTCCTTACTTACAACACGGCTATCATCTTTTCAACTCGTCGTAACGGTATAATCCCATGAACGGTGGATAGCAATAGAAGGAATTTCCCAAGCAAATACTGCTAAAGCATATCAAACATATCAGCCGCATTTATGTTACAGTTGAATTTCTATCACACCATAAACTAGGATATTCGACCGGACCAGTTGATAACAAAATAGACACACAAAATATAATAATTATACTTAGGCGCCTTAGGTGCTTAATCAAAGTGATTTTAAAATGAACTAGTACTTGGAAAAGCATGCCTGGAAGAATTTCTTCAGAAGATTTGCAGATACACAAAATGTAAACAAGAGTGAAAAAGATTGCCTTACTGAGGAAGCCACTGCTTCAATGATGTAAATCTCTCCATCCTGCATTAAGATATGTATTAGTTAGCTTAGTTCAACCTAAAATAGAACTGTGAGACTGCCTCCGTTTTATGTTAGTCTATCAAGGAGGAAACTCACATAACAGTAAATCAAAGTGTTAGAAAGCGGATTACCGTATCTCGGTTTGATATTTCAAAGTTTCCACTGGATCTAAAACACTTGAAAATATAACCGACAAAAACCTTCCCAAAGTTTCTATAATTTCTTCTATTATGATTCTCCCAGATTTCGCAGACCAAGCCAATATGAGTTTGGGTCAAATGGCGGAGTCTCAGAAGGAACATTTTAAGTAGCTGTTCTATCAAAAAAATCAAATTTCTAGGAAGCACTTTCTTCTTTTCATTTGAATAGTTTGGATTTTGGAAGTACACATGTGATGTGTTGTATATGAATACTGACTCGTAAACATGACATTGTATTCCAAAATTGCAAAAGTGAAGAAAAGAAAAACATGACAATTCTTTGTGGTTTGAGAACTAATCAACACCAATAAGTTACCGTATCTTTCTGAACACAATTCACATTCATGAGCCAAAAGTGCGAGATCTCGTGCATTGAGATTCTGCCCTTCTGGATACTGTACAAAAGCACAAACAACCAAAAGATGGATTTGTTAATCCCCCAAATATAAAGATGGAATAGAAAATGAAGCTATTAAACGAACATTGGAATTCTTGGTAAGTACTTGGTCTGATTTTTGAAACAGCATTTTCATTCCAAGAGCAACAGCCGAGCGCTTGGCAGACAAAATTCTGGAGCTGAAATGAACTTAAAGGCTCCAAAAGCAAGCTCCAAATTGAAATTTCTATTTTTGCTGCAGCAAGTAGTTGTTGAAGGATTCTTAATGAGAAAAATGTTAGTGTTTCTTCAAACAGTTTTTCTCAATTAGAACTTCTACAGAAGCTCTAGCATGGCACATGACTCTATAATTCGTGTCTAGTTGCCTTTTGCCTTAATTGCATCTACCAGTCTTTCTGACACGTCTCTGTCAAGAGTGAATCCATTCTCCATCATATGTTCCCAGATTCTATAAGCCATCATAATCTTCCCTTCCTTTAGAAATCCTCCAACCAATAATCTAAATGTCAAGTTGTCAGGAGTTACTCCTTTATTACACATGTCCTTGTATACATCGAGGGCCTCATTCATTCTTAAACTCTTTTTAAGCCCATTTATTAGAGTGTTAAAAGAAACTACATCAGGGTTTATTCCCTTCTCAACCATGTCGGAGAACAACTTCTGAGCATATCTCAGACGACCAGCCTCACAAATGTAGTAAATCATAATATTGTACAAATTAACATTTGGGACAACTCCAGCCTTAAGCATTTGGTGAAAAAGTTCCTCAGCTACATTAGAATATCCTACTCTAAAAAATCCATTAATCAGTGTCCCATAAGTCACAGCATCAGCGGTTATTCCTTTCTGACTCATCTCCTTGAATAAGTTAAATGCACTCTCCATTTTCCTCGCCCTGCAAAATGCATCGATTAGTATGTTACAAGATACAACATCGCAGAATCCGTTTAGCTCCATCTGATCAGTGAACAAAGCATGTGCCTTCTCAAGCTTATTAGCCTTGCAAAGACCCTTTAATAATTGATTATAACTGTGTCTATCCGGGCTTATTCCGCTCGTCTCCATCTTCTTTATTAAATTATATGCTTTATCCAGCATAACCTTATTACAGTAATGATTCAGAAGTATATTGTATGTGACCAAATCGGGTTGGCATCCATTTCTTTGCATGAAGGACATAATTGTATGGGCTTTATCAACTCTTCCAGCTCTCCAGAACCCACTTATTAGGGCATTATAAACTGATACAGAGATATCGATGTTCATCTTTAGCATTCCCATTGCGAGCTCATAAGCTACATCGACCTTACCATGATTACATAAACCAAATATTAGGGCACCACAAGCAACACCATCCGGCGTAAACCCCCTCTTCACCATTTCCTCCCATAGCTCTACCGCATCTGAGATTCGTTTACTTTCACACAAACCGTTAATTATCGTGGTGTAAGTTACAACATCTGGGTCTCTCCCCTTCTTAACCATGGTCTCTAAAAAATTCATGGCATCGTCCAACCTTCTATCCTTACATAGAGAATCTAAATATATATTGCAAGCCCAAATATCCGGAAAAGACCCAATCTTATTCATATCGCCTAGGAGGTTCTCAACAAGCCCAATTCTTCTTGCTTCACATAAACTGGATATCCACCTTGAGTAAGTGAACGGGGTCAAAGATAAACCTTGTTGAATCATCATATTATAGTACTTCTCCACTAAATCAAAGTTTTGATTCTTAATTAAAACACCAATGAGTCGATTATAATCTATACTAAATACACGGCAACCAGACACAATCATCTGATCAAACATTTCTATCGCCGAACCAATCAACCCTGCGCGAACGTAACCAGATATAAGAATCCGGTACAAGGACCGGTGCAAAGATAAACCCTTACGCCTAATTCTTCTCAAAACATCCGATAACAGCCCAAAGTTCTGATCTTGCAACAGGAGGGAGACGATCGACTTGATAGTGAAGTGATCGTGCTCAAAATCAGGCCGGGATTCGGCCCACCAGTAAAAGTGGAAGGCCAAAGCCGAATCCGACAAGCTTTTCAAAACTTGATTAACCACATAAGGATTCAACTCCACACCGAGCCTTTCCAATTCCATAGCTACAGACTCCGACCACTGATTGCACTGCAAAATCCTTCCAATTTGACAAGCGGAATCAGAATACGCCGGCGCCGGTGGCTGAAACAACTCCGACAAGTTCTTACGAGACTCCGACGAGAAAAAACCGCTCTGGGTAATCGCCGAAACCGGTCGAAGAGTTGACCAAATAGGGAACGAGATCCAGAGACGCCAAAAGTTACATCTTTTGGCCAAAAACATAACAGTGCTCTCAGGGGAATTTCGTCGAACAGGTGAGGGGAGTGCCCGCGAGAACAAACCATGAAATGCCTGGCGCAACGCGAAGCGATCGGGGAAAGGGAGAACGAAGGGTTTGGAGGGGATTGGAGAGGGAAAGGTGGCGCCTTTTGTGGGATTCTTGTGAGATTGAGGGAGAAAAATTGGAGAGGGAGATGTTTGAGGAGCGGAGGGAAAAGTTGCGAGGGAGAGGGATAAAAAAAGTAAAAAAAAAAGAAGCGCGTTTTATCAACTGGACGATGAGATTCGTAGTTGGTTCAAAAATCGCTACTGGTTAATTAATTAGGGTTACCGGGGGATCCGGTGACCCACTAACCCGTTTAAAGGTGTAAAGAGTTGAATGGGAAGGTATGCGTGCTAGAAGATGCCTACTTCGGGTTAAGTCAAACCCGGCCCGAACCCGGCTAAAAACCCGTCATTTCTTTTGGGTCGAGCCTGGGCTTTCCGTAATCGGATTCGAACCCGGACCGGTTCAACCCCGGCCCCCAATTCTTAGACCGGATAGTTTACTCCCGCGATCAAAAAGCTCTCCTCCCCACTCTCTTCGAATCCTCTCTCGTTTTCTCTCTCTTCTTGATCGCTTGATCGCTTGATCGCTCGATCGCTTGAAGATGCTTCAGTGTATCTTTCTCCTCTCCGATTCCGGGTACGTTCCTCTCCATTTCCATAGATCTTTTACGGGGAAGGGAAAAAACCCTAAAAATGAGCACAAATTTAAAGATCAAAATGTGTTAAAATTCGCCATACTTCGATGCGACTGGGGACGCAGGGAGGTGATGCTGGAGAAGCAGATGACGGCGCACAGGGTGGATCGATCCATCTGCGCTTGGTTCTGGGATTACGTGCTCTCACAAGGTGGCGATTCATCAAAGGTAAACCCCAATTGAAACGATTTCGTTGCTAGTAAGTAGTAATTTAATGCTAAATATGTATATGATTTTGGGGCGAACTGTGGATGATTCAACATTCTTTGGGGATTTTTTCGTAGATTTTGCAGGTGATTGCGTCTCCCACACACTATATTTTCCAGGTCTATCGCGAGGGGATCACGTTCCTTGCGTGCACGCAGGTCGAAATGCCTCCTCTTATGGCGATTGAGGTGAGATTTTAGTTGCGCTCGTTGAAAAAATGTCGATTTGATTAAATTTTAGCAATGTGAGGATTTTTATATGCAGCATGAAAATTTTTGTTGCTGGAAATTAGGCCATGTTTTTTTAAAACTCAATATCAATGTGATTTGGTGCGCGGTGAATATTTTACAAAGCACAACGTAGTGAAGTTCGAGTCATCGGACGGGAAATACTATATTTTACCACCTATAGTGACAAGTCCTTATGGTGAAACGAAAATAAATCACAGGATAGCAAAGTGCAATTTTTTAAATTGCGGGATGATAAAGTGCAAATTCACTAAACCACAGAGGGAGTAACTGAAGTTAACTCTTCATCTTAATAGCAATTTTACCTAGCATTTGTCGCTTCAGTATTTCCATAGTAATGTCATATAAGTGTATCTAAGTTGACATTGAGAGCATGACATCTCCGCTAGAAATACTTCTCTGCTGCGAAATTTATGTTCTGCTTCTAACATGCAATCTAGGCTGATAATTACTGTTTTTAAAGGCATTAGCTTATGTAGTGTAGTATGGGCTTTTCAAATCCAACCACGTGCGGAACATCAATTCTTTTATGTTTTGTCATTTGCTTGCAGTTCCTTTCCAGAGTAGCAGATGTGCTGACAGATTATCTCGGAAGCCTGAATGAGGACTTGATAAAGGATAATTTTGTCATCGTATATGAGGTAGATTCTGTAACTTCTTCTGTGGTTTACTGTAGTTGGCAGTCATTTTTCTTGGGTTATTTGTTCTCTAAGATCTTTTGTAGATGCACCTTTTCGTATTTGGAGCAGATTTTACTTTAGTTTTGACAAATTGCATTAAATGTGTCACAAATAATTAGAGAAGTGATTTTTGAAGTATCTAAAAGAAGATGATGTATTCTGCAAGATTCAAGGAATTGAGTATTAATTATCAGCAATTGCCTCTTTTTTTTAATTGATTTAGTTTGGCACTTTTACAGCTTTTTATGACTTTCAGTACTGATAAATTGTGTACTGCAGATATTGGATGAAATGATGGACAACGGCTTTCCCCTTACAACAGAACCGAACATCTTGAGAGAGATGATAGCACCACCAGATATTGTTAGCAAAATGTTAAATGTTGTCACCGGTAAGAGTTCTAACGTGAGCAACAAACTTCCAGAGGCAACAGCGTCCTGCGTTCCTTGGAGGAAAACGGGCTTGAAGAATGCAAGCAATGAGGTCTACGTCAACCTAGTTGAGGAACTGGATGCACTGGTGAACAGGTCATTCTGAAACTTCCTTTTTTTCTTGTGTTCCTTTATTGACTCATTTTCTCCACTCGTTCCCTAGATCTAGGGTTGTTGCTTTTCTATTTTAAAAATGATTGTTGTTGGCTTGTCTCCACTAGTTTCATGCTTATGTATATTATGCTGTTGATCTTTTTAATAATCTAAGTTGTTGAGACCCAACTTCTAAATGTGATGTAGACTTATCTACTGTGTCAATTATGGCCATAATATATATTAAGTAACCTTCTATGGTTTTCAAAGTTGCACTCAGGTTTTCTCTTTCTAAAAAAGGGTGAAATTTTGTACTTCATGCTGTATTATAGACCATACTGGTTTCTGAAGTCCTATTCTAATTGCACATTTGCTCCATGTCATCTTCAGAGAAGGGATGTTAGTAAAATGTGAAGTGTATGGCGAGATTCAAGTCAACTCTCATCTCCCTGGGCTTCCTGATTTGACCCTTTCATTTGCAAACCCTACAATCCTGAATGATGTTAGGTTTCATCCGTGTGTTCGATTCCGGCCTTGGGAATCGCATCAGGTCCTGTCATTTGTGCCTCCGGATGGTCAGTTTAAGCTCATGAGTTACAGGTCTGTGTGGTGTTATCTTTTGGGTGCTTCTATTTTTATGTTCTTCTGTTTTTTTTTGTTACCAATGATGCATACATTTTGATTAGGGTTAAGAATCTGAAGAATATACCGGTTTACCTGAAGCCGCAACTGAGTTCAGATTCTGGGAATTGTCGCATCGATGTCTTGGTTGGAATCCGAAATGACCCTGGAAAAACAATTGATTCTGTAACAGTAAAGTTTCAGCTGCCGCTATGTATTGCGTCAGCTGATTTAACCTCAAACTATGGCACTGTGAACATTCTCGCTGATAAGGTTAGTGACTTTTTTTATTAACCGGCCTTCCTTTACTGCTAGCGTTTGCACAAGTTGTCCTTTAAAAAGAATAAATTTCAACTCTACGGCTGCAAAGGGAATAATTTTTGCCTTTTCTGTGAGATCTAAGTTTTTTTTTTTCTATTATTATTTTTTTAATTTGTTGATCATTTTGCAGACTTGTTCTTGGTCTATCGGAAGAATCCCGAAAGACAAATCCCCATCACTCACAGGTAACTTAGTTCTTGATGGCATGGATCGTCTGCATGTATTCCCCACCTTCCAAGTTAAATTCAAGATCACAGGGGTCGCTTTTTCGGGGTTGCAAATAGATAAATTGGATGTCAAAAACACGCCAAGCTCTCCTTATAAAGGTTTCCGTGCCATCACTCAAGCAGGACAATATGAAGTTCGGTCATAACAGTGTATACACAGGCTTTGTCACAGTTGTATACCCGCGGGCCAATATTTGCTTCTTCTCAAAGCAGTTAATGACAAGTCAGTAGCTGGCTAGCTGCTTACCGTTTGGCCATAGAATTCGAAGCTTCTTGGTGTCTATTTCAGAAGGGATATAGGCAAAAGTGACACAGTACATACTTAAAGTTACCCTGCCCAATGTAAAGCTATTCCAGCTTTTACAACCGCGATGCTGTTGTGGACGAGTACATTGTGGATGCAGTTAAGTTGTCAGTTGTGGCGCGTTATGTTTTGCTGCTTTAAGATTTCACTTCTGAGAGGCATATACTGTTTCTAATTCTATAGAACAAGCTGCAGTCACCAGGAATAATAGCAGGAGCCTAGAAACTGAATCAGGGGAATTGCATAGCCCGAGACTACGCACAGCATACGGTAGCAATCCATTTTGGTGTAAAACAGTTATATATAAGTGCCGATGCGGAGTGGCGGTTTGTTGCGGACTCATTTTAGCTGCTTTAATGTTATTGATCTTTCTACTGATCAGTCTGTTATTTTTCTTTTCAGTCTTTTTACTTTTCTGAAACAGAACTTTTTAGTTGTCATGACATTTACAGTTCCAGAAACAGTGATGAGAACAAATTTATCCACCCAACTAGTTCACTACTTGGTCAGCTGATTAGATGTAAAACATAGTTCCGTGAGAAATAATATATGTGGATGTTGTGATTGGTTAAAATATGTGGATCCTGCCGCGATCTATGAATCTCTCCTGCTTTAATCAGTTCTTTGATATGAATGTGATTGGCAACAATGAATGTTACCATGATCAGATCTACAATTTAGTATATACTTGTATACTTCATGTGTATTTAATGATGTCACAAGATAACAGTGCCCATAGTCGCAAGGGCATGATGACACAACAGAGTAATGTCTCTTACAAACAGTTTTCGAATTTGAACTTCAAATTGCCCATGAAAGGGCAACTTACAGAGTCAGGTTCTGATGCCTAATAATATTGGTCTATTAGGAAGTGGTCTACGTATTTAGGACCTAAATTTGAACCAAGGGGCTGGGTTTTCTTTGTTTATATATTATTTAGTAAAGGCAAATAAATGATCAAAAAGCTTGGTACCATGTAAAACAATCCAAATATCACTTTTCAATTCAAAATAAAAAATATTCATCGTAATTTACAGTCCACATTTTAAATCTATTAAAAAATGAGCACATAGACAATAAGTGCCAAACACAATACATATATATATATATATATATATATATATGTATATATATATATAATGAGGCCGGTATGCTTCTGAAGGTATAGAGCCCTCCGTGTTTTGAAATCGACGATCGCCTTCGTTAGACTTGATTTAGAGTATTTAGAAAATAAATTTGTGCTTTTATAATATCATTTGCCTAGTAATTGAAGAGGCTTAAAATCAATAGCTGAAAATAAAAATCTCACAAAATTTGATTAGATTAAATATATTGATTTTATTTTATATAGTATAAAAAATTTTCTATCAAAATTTCACGTGATTTGAATATTTTTATACCGTTAAACTTGCAAACGGTTCACGACAGCCATTAAAATTATTGATTTTGAGCCCCTTCGATCACTAGCCGAATGATATCAAAAAATCACAAATTTATTTTCTAGGTACTTCAAATTCTCCATATCAAGTCTAACAGAACCGATCGTCGATTCGAAAATCCTAATATTGAAAACGACTTGAAAGCACAGAGGGTTCCGTGCTTCCAGAAGCCTACAAAGCCTCACTCATATATATTTATACCAAAATTTGTAATTTTAATGGTCGATACAAGGCGTTTTCACGTTTAACGGTGTAAAAATATCCGAATCAATTTAATTTTGGTTAGAAAATTTTTTAACCTATTTAGAATAAGATCTATACTTTCGATCTTGATTACAGGATTTCTATCATCACTTTTTAAAGGATATTTATTCTGAGCTATTTATTTTTGTATCCATTTGATGGACAAGAGAATACTATCGGAAAAACATAAAATTTGGTTTCTAAATACTTCAAGTGCTATAGATTCAACGGTGCCGATAGTCGATTTGGAAGCTCCATCATCGAAAATAAATGGATGACAATAGAGTTCATTTGCTACCGATAGTATTCCAGCTCTCTCTCTCTATATATATATATACACAACACGACGGTGGTCCCTAGTAGCTTAAATGTTGTAGAGCAAATAGTTTCACAAAGCCCTGTTGAAGCAAGGGACTAATAAATATTCATTTGCCAATATCTTGATGCAAATTTTATCAAAGTATAATTAGCAGTGAATTATAATCACATATTACAACCAATAAAAGTGGAGTTACAGCTAATAATTGAACCCATCTTAATTGGTGAACTCTCTACTACTCTCCTTCCTTTTCCTAACCATGTCAAACACTCCAAATCTATGCTTAACACCTGCAAAGAGCTAACTCCTTTTAGCTGTCTCTCATTGATTGTTTGCTTCTCTACATCAAAAAATGGTCTCTCATCTCAACCGTGCACTTGGCACCATCTCACAATTCATTCAACAAGCACTACAGAAGCTTTGTACCTACCTAGATCATATCTTGGCATCTTATCCTCCTATAGGATCTCATCATGTGTTCATAGAGCATATTAATTGGAGAACTCAAACCTGTTCCAATAATTAAGCTCTGCTTAGTTGACTACACAAATTGTCGACACGTGTCGGCGTGTGAAAGGAATAGTAAGAAATTAAAATATCTGTTTCACATATGAAATCTCCTTGTCTTAGCAAAGTGGTGCAGCAATATAAAGGGTCCCAAAAAAATTTAGAAAAGGTGACTCCATATTCTTTTATCTCTGTGGATAAGCTACAGTAGGGTCACTGTTGTAAATTCCTCTGCAAGCTTTTTGACCCCAAAGTAACAAGAAATGCACAAGGAAGCAGGGGCTGACCATCCTGGCAGCCTTCTATTGGGCAACTTGGCTTGAAAGGAACAGCATTATTTTCCGAGATCTTAGCTCGAATCTGATCAATCAACGTTCTTAACTGTATCCGTGGGCTTTTGGATCTGTGGGACGAGCACTGCAGCTAACTTTGGAGCTCTTGACTTTCTCATTTTGTTTTCTGAGTATCTTTTATATTGATTCTGTGGATCGAGCAATATTTTTGTTGTCTCTGTTTTTTCTCCTTTGCTATTTTTATTTTTTTTTTAGTTTGCTTTCTAGAGGCCCCTTTCACTGTAGTATTGTTGTTAAATTTCTCTTGTTAATGAATGAAACAGATAACAAGTTATCTTTTTTTAAAAAGAAATACGCGCACACACACACACACAATATTACTTGTGAGCCTTTTGGAATGTGTTAGGAGCCATCCATGCTTATGACATGATTACACCGAGCTTAATTTGATTGATGGATCAAAGTATAAGATGGGAACAACTTCATTGTTTGACAAATGGCCTTGCTAAGGACACCAAATAACTGGAAATTTTTGACCTTAGAAGAGAAAAATGGAATATGGTAGGTACCATGGCATAACATACCATGACTATTTGTTATTTCCTACGGAATCAACAGTGCAATGCTTTGCGCACATGAACAGAAGATTCCCTTGAGAAGCTTTATCTTAAAAAAAATGTGTGCCTAAATCATCACACGTGGCAATGTATGCATGCATGTACCTAGACAAACCAAGAACTCAAAAAAAAAAAAAAGCCTTCCAAGGTTCTTTCCTTATTTTCTACTAAGCTTGCTTTCTTGAATTCCATCCTCAACACATCTCCATCTTCGCCTTTTCGCCTCCACTACTGATGTACATGCCACTAGGATGGTCGACTTCGTCACCCCCATCACACTTGAATCACGCAGACGCTTGTGCGAATACTCGTAGAGGGAGTTGGGAGTTGAACATAAAGCCTACTGCATGCGGTAGTGGCGATCGATAGCGATGATCTTCTCCTTTTCCTTCTACCTCTTGGACTTTGAACACCACACAAGGACTAGCATTTTGGTCCTAGCTAAGAGATCGATTGGACACACATATCGGATTCGTATCTAATCGCTCGAGATTTGATTAGGACATCTTGTGATGATTGAATTGGAAACTAATTAGATTGATTTAGTAGCATAGGGTTGTAGATTAGAGGGTGGTAGCTGTAGCAGGGAGAGAAGGACATGTACATATGTTCTTCTTAATTCTTTACTTTTATTATTATTATTATTATTATTATTTAACTACATGAAGAGGAGAATTAATGGTGAGAAAAGGGTCACCACTTAGTGAACACACAAATCATTAAACTAGTTTGCCTAATGATATAGCTCTTGCTTAATAGTGTAGCAGCAAAGATAGAATAAGAAACATTTTTCTTTTCTTTTTCTAAAAGCAGTATGAATAGGCTTATAATGTATGCAAATAGGAGGAGGCTATAGAGTTTGAGACCAAGAGGGTCACGTTTTGCTTTTTGTAGTTACAAACAAAGACACCCACAAGCAAAAATGTGCACATATATAAATATGTGCTTTTCTCAACAGTGTTTGTGAATTTATAGGTCGAGGAAGAGCTATGAAGAATTATGTAGAGTTTGAATATTCTATAATTAACTAATGCCATGTGATCCTTGCTATTTGACTATCAGCATCTCGTCTTAAGAGCCCGTTTGATTCGTGCTATACAACATGTCTGGTCATTTCAGTATAAGTACCAAAAATAACTATTAATGTTGTATTATTGAGTTTGATCGGTGCAGTAATGTAAGAGCGGATTATTGCATATTGATCATTATTTATCGATTTTCTTCTCCTAGGCAAACTCATGTGACGCCCCAACTTCTCAGGGAGTCACCCATCCTATGACTACTCCCGTCCTAACACGCTTAACTCTCTTAATCTCTTGGGTCTAGTCACCACCAAAAATGCTTAAACTGGATTAAGAGTTTAACCCTATTATATCTTATATATAGGACTATTTGGGGTCTTACAACTCAATTGAATTTTAAACTCAGCATGCACAATGGACACTGATTGCAATCTATACGATAAAATAAGTACCGATCGAGCCGCCATTAATGTTCTAGTTGCACACCGAAACTGAAGTTTGTTGTCATGTTCAATAGTTCATAGAGAAAGTAACCAAAAGACCCATCAAAATGGCAATTTAAAGAGGATTAGTGGGCCAACATTTTATTTCCTGTACAACTACAGTAAAGTTGACCAACATGCATGGTTCAGAAATTTGTTCTTGTAATATGTACCTCCTATTTGCAAATCATGTCTCCTAGGTTGAGTTCAAACTAATTTGTTCTCTTTACATTTTTCAACCACTAACTAGAATGAAAGCCACAGTTACACAGAAAAGTCAATTTTAGATGCCAATTGATTTGATATATTGTGGAGATTATAGGATAATAGCTAGCTAGGTAATCGAATTTAATTCTGTTGGTAGGTGTATTTTGACCTAAATTTGACAAGAGTGTTACCAATTATATTTTGAAAACTATTCTTCTACTTTATTTCATTCATTGATTTCAAATAACCATCATGAGATAAATGTATATATATCCTTTCTTGTTAATCAAGTTTCTCTACAATTAATTATTGAAAGAAACCCACAAAGCTTTCTAGAATTCTAGAACTTACACACATATCTTAAAGAGATAATTACCTATGTACCCCTCAAAACTTCTAAAATATATTATATAGCCTTAATTGCCTTTTCTTTTTTTTTTTTCAAATATACCCATTGTATATTTCTCCCTTATTCAAAATAACTCCGATGTTAATCATTGTAATCTCAGATAAATTCGGATTATATTTCTACCAGAGTTTTAAAAAAATAGTTAAAATACCTCTTTTGTCCCTAACTTAAAGACAAATAAGTAAAATCGGTGACGGTGGAAGGGTATATTTAAAATGGCAAAAAGTCAAGATGCTTCTTTTGCCGCTAACTTAAGAACAAATAAAAATAGTTGGTAATGGTAGAAGGGTATATTTGAAATGACAAAATGTCAAAATGCTTCTTTTGCCTTAATTTAAGAACAAATAAAAAAAAAGTGGCAATTGCTTATATACCCCTTAAAAGTTTCCGACTTTCTAATTTACCCCTCTTAGAAAGCTAATATTGAAAATACATTTTTTACGTTTCAACCTATTTCAAATATACCCCTAGAGTTAAAATCTGTCAATGAACTCTGTTATCTGTATAAAATTACTATTTTGCTCTTTCAAATGTACCATTCCACTATCACTGACTTTTCTTATTTGCCCTTAAGTTAGGAGTACAAAAAATATTTTGACTTTTGGTCTTTTCAAATATACCCCTCTACCGTTACAAACATTTTTTATTTGCCCTTAAGTTAAGGGCAAAATTAAAATTTTAATTTTTTTTAACTATGGTAGATATTTAACTTATGTTTAACCCAAGTTAACTTAACGGGTGGTAATTGTAGGGGTATTGAAATAACGGAGGAACATATAAGGGGTATATTAGAAAGAAAAAAAAAAGTAGGGATAAATTAGATATTTTCGAAATTTTGAGAGGTATATAGGCAATTATCCCTAAAAAAAAATTGGCGATGGTAGAAGGATATGTTTGAAAGAATAAAATAGTATTTCTAATATTTTACTAACAAAATTTAACTTCGTTTGGGATTGCAGGGAGATTGCGTTACGTGCGGTGAGAAAGTACGTTGGAAAAATGCCCTCTTTGTTTCCGTACGTAATATTGCGTTTCGTATATCGCGATGAGTCGGTTATGATATATTTTCTGCGGTCTCACCGGAAAACACAGAAGCTTATTCCTATATGCTTTTTCCTCAACTCCATTTTATCTAATAACGTTAGAGATGTCTCAATACCAAACTAAGCCTTAGTCCAATAGCTAAAATATTCTAGTAACTTAATCATTAATTAGGGTCCCCACAATCCTAACACACTATAAAATTGACCCACAAAATGTTTGTCTTATACTAGGAACTTCCGCTTAGATCAATTATTAAGATCGACTTAATAAAAATATACTTAAACATTATGTTACTAACTCGAACTAATTAATGATCATTATCTTATGCTCACGATTCCATCATCCTACTCACGCGTAAGTTTTAAGTCCAAATAGGACACGTTTTGAGTCAAAAGTTTAACCAAAAAAGTGTATATATGAGTATAAAATTTTTGTACATGGCTATACGCATTTTGAAGGTCAAAAGGGTTAAAAAAGCAAAGTGTTTGATTAGTATTATCCACACGGAGATGTTTGGGTCAAAGACGCTTCACCAAAGACTATAATAGCACACTCACTCTTCTCAATCGCCTACAATTATTAATGATTTAGAACTTAATTAGGAGTAGGTAAATTAATTAAATGGGTTGTTTTTTTGTTTTGTTATGTTTTATTTATCCTTTTTCCCTTAAAACAAGGGTCCTTTTTTTGGAAATTACCCACCACTACTTGCACTTCGTTTTCATGCATGCGTTATATTTTGGAGGGGTATTTTCGTTCGATAAAAAGCTTTAAAAGTTGTGCTAGGGGTTTAACAAAGACATGGTTTCTTTGGTTGATACTTTGGTATCTGATTATATGGTTTTTTTTTTTAGTTTTTTCTTTTTTTGAGGATATTAATATTGTGTGGGCTTTTAGCCACTGGTTTCCTATGCAGAGAACAAAGAGAGAGAGAGGGAGAGAGAGAGAGAGAGAGAGAGAGAGAGAGAGAGAGAGGGAGCTTCTAGAATGTTTAGACTTTGAATGGAATTAAGGTCTTATTTAATATACTGTTGTTGGTGTGACAATGCACTCTCTTTATTCTGGTTGCTATAACAATCAATTAAGTATATTATTCCATGAGAAAAGACAAAGTGAAGGGTCCCCAATAATTGGCTTTTTGCTTGGTTTTTTGGTTTTTTTAACAATTTCAATAGTTTCATATTAAAAAATGTGAGAAAATGTAAGTCCTTTATGTAATTAGTATATTGGTACTAACAATTACATTTAAATAATTAGGTTTAAATTATTAATATTAGGGGATTGGATCGTTATATTTAGTATTAAAATTAAATTAGATTGTTCGTTGAAATTTTGGATCGTAATATTTCTAGTAATCTTAAATTATATGTGTGATTGGACCACCCTAATAGGTTTCAATAACTGAAAGTAAGTATTTTGAACTAATACTAATTAATCGTTTCTAGTGCAAATGGCAAAGTACTTTATGATTGGTACTCGAGGTCTTAAGTTTGAAGTCTTATTGCTTCACATTTTCAGCTAAATTTATTTTTAAAAAAATAAATGAAACAGATAACATACTATCTTTCTTTCAATTTTTTTTTTTTGAACTAATAGTTTAAGTTCAACAAAGTATTAACATTGATGGGCTGAATTGTTGGGGTTTTAATTGGTTTGAAAAATAATTTCAATTTGTAAAGTAAATTCACTCACAAACACGGGAAATGTTTGTTTGTTAATATAGCCACTTTCATTGTTATTTTTTGGAATAAATTAGGCTTTAATTCTGATAAATAAAAACACATAAAAAAACTGTTCTCCGGTAATTTAAGCTGTTAGAGAAATACGATTGTTTCATATAATTTAATGTGATATCAGAGCAAGAGTTTCGAACACAAATGTGAGGATGAATGTTGAATATAAAAATATAAAATTGTCGTCCTCCAATAGCTTAAACTTAAAAAAAAAACGATTGTTTTATGTAATTTAATATGGTATCAACACAGAATTCGAACATATATGTGAGGGTGAGTAGTAAATATAAAAATATAAAATTGTCGTTCTCCATTATCTTAAACATTTAGATAAATACGATTATTTTTTAATAATTTAACAAATTCAATAATTGATCCTAGTAATCGACATACGAAATATTCTCCGGACATTGAGAGCATTGGGGACCATCCTTGTCATGATCCATCAGTACAACAAGCGCCATGTAAACTAATAAAACACTAAAAAATGTTGCATAACGATGCTACATACATTAACCCTTCTATCTTCACCATTTTCTAATCCTAATTAATTAAAGCACATTAATCATGTGGAGATATATTGGTGATGTTTGAACACCATGGAACATATTTTATATATATATATATATCTGCGAAGATAATAAACTATTCATAGCTCATGTAGATCACTAAGAAGAAGGTATAGAAACACGATTTCCAAATAATATAGATTATTTACCGCACTTTTGCACATTTGGTTAATGTTACAGTAAACTAAAGCACACTCCAAGCATGTATATATCTAGCTCTTTATTGATAAATTAATTTGCCTCGATTAAGCATATGTTGAACCGATCTAATCACTACCCATTAGGTATATGAGTTGGACTTGAGCTAGGATCTTTCATTTTTTGCGCAATATGAATAATGGAGTGTTAAATTTGTGTACTTGCGCTGCATAACCTGCTAGTAGATCAGATAAGATCGATTCAGATACGCCTTTTTTATATTGTTTTGTAGTGCTACTGCAGTATAGTAATTAAGAAGAGTTTAACTGCATCTGAGCATAGAACATCAGAAAAGGAAAATCATCAAATGAAAGAAAAAAAAAATCATTAAAAAATTAATTTTATAAACAACGCAATTTTTTTGATTTTACTCGGAACAAGTTTTCTTTTGTTCAGGATATATATAGCCTTTTTTTATTATTAATTGCAAGTATTGCATGCAGATCCACAATATGAATGTGACAAGTTTTTCATTGAATAGCATAGTAGCCGGACTATATATATATATATATATATATATAGGGTAAACTTTAAATATCTCTTTATGATTTCACATTTTCTTACTTTAGTACCTTGTGGTTTTATTTTTCTCTTTTTATCATTTATTTTACTAATATTTTTCGTTAAATCAATAACAAAGTTAAAATTAAATGGCACTAAAGTGAATATTCGATAAAACTAGGTAGAGTATCTGCAGTTTTTTTTGTATATAATTTAACGAAATATTAATTAACGAAGAAAAAAATAAGTGACAAAGTTAAAACTAAAGGATACTAAAGTAAATATTCGACAAACCTAGATAGAGTATCTGAAGTTTTTTATATATAATTTAATGAAATATTAACAGAGGAGCCGACGAAAAGATCAGAAAAATGAAATCACAGGATACTAAATTGATGCACATTAAATCACATGGTACTAAAATGAGAAGTGCCACTACAACAGAATTAGATTATAGGGACATATGTTTGGGACACTTTTGAGTAAGTGTCTCATTTATGCTAAAACTTAAAAATACATCTACTAATGCCTAAATATAAAGCTCAATCCAACCAAAAATAAAAGATTACTCTACTCAACCCACTACACCCAGTCCATTTGGCCCGATTACAAACAGAAAAAAAAAAAGAAGAAAAATCAATTACCATTTTTTCTTCTCTCTTCACTCAATCCACTGAAATTCTAGACGAAGAGCCTTTACTGCCGTCCTTCTCCGCCACCGCAGCCAACGAGATAGAGTTTCGGCGGTTGCTAAATACTTAAATAAGTGTTGGTAAATTAGCAGCACTCTTTTAGGTTATAGCGACACTCTTTAACTGTCACTATATATTTAGCGACCCCACATATAGCAACACTTTTTAAAAGTGTCGGTAATTTTAGCTAGCAGCACTTTTTTGACATGTACCTACATTTAAAAGTGTCGCTATATACCGTTTTTGTTGTAGTGTGCAAAACTACAGGATACTAAATTGATACACTTTAAACTATAAGGTATTAAAATAAAAAAAATACAAAACCACATAGGTGGTATTTGAAGTTTTTCCATATATATATAAAAATGTCCACACCATCACATGTAAAAAATTGTATCAAATATTCGATCCGGTACAATTTTTGGTACAAGTGGCTCCATAGTCCATCACTACTCTTGCGTCCACGAGTAACCAACTTGGTGATATTATTATGACTTAAGAGATGTAAACATCCAAGCTTTTTTGTCCTAAAATGATATTGTGGAGGTCATAATCTTATTGTACTAATAAAATGTTCCGCGAAAAAATCCATTGCGCGTATGATAAATTTGAAAATTTTCTAAATTGACAGGACTTGAAAGTCTAATTTTTGGATCTTTCGTAGCATGTCACCTAAAAAAATTAATTCATAAAAAATAGTTCAAACCAGAATTTTAACAGAGTGTATCTGCGAAATAGATATGGTTTCGAATACAAGTGTATGAAATAATAACTCGACAATTTTGGATACAAGTATGGATTTTGCCTATACCTGACTCGAACCTGAATAGAAATTTGATCTTATATTTGAATTTATATTTTAAAAATTTAAATTTTAATTTCTAAGTACGGTAAAATTGTTTTTCAGTTTTAAATATGAATTTTTAAAATCTGAATTTAGATTTTTTAAAATCTGTTTTGAATCCGACCCATTGACATCCTTAAGTGGTAGCAATTTTGGACCGGAGCTAGCTAATGCGCTGGTCAAACATAAATACAATTCATTAACTGAGGTTGCCACCTTAATATCACTTGTTAATCCAAACTAATCAAATAGTTTTAAATTTTAAAGTATGCGAATTATCAGTATTATGATATATTATTAATGATTTAATATTCTACATGTAGTAAATAGTTAGTTACTGGATCATCTTTCACAAGCTATAGTCCTCGTAGTGTTATGTACACAGTTTAAAAGGCGAACTAAACTAATTATTAATTACTGGCGTGGAAGACAAGAATCTTCGCTAAATATAGAAAAAATTACCTCTTTCGTCACATTATTCCTGAATATATTAAACAAATTTAATGTTAACAATACTGATTTATTAATAATATATTAAAAAATTTATAAATTATGTTGTATAATATTTTTTT
The DNA here is from genome assembly GCF_001540865.1 of Ananas comosus. Taxonomy (NCBI): domain Eukaryota; kingdom Viridiplantae; phylum Streptophyta; class Magnoliopsida; order Poales; family Bromeliaceae; genus Ananas; species Ananas comosus. Next base: position 8,247,117 of record NC_033638.1, on the reverse strand, counting down.
TTCGTAAAAACAAATAATTAATAGAGAAAGAAAACATGTGGACTAATGCTATGTGACACAAAGATCTTGCTACACCCCTCGAATATTTAAGTTCTAACACACAAAGTCCAATTTTGTGGCTTCATATTCTATTGCCCTATAACCAAGCAATTTCTTTTTCTTTTTTTTTTTGGAAAAAACGTTTTCAACTCTTTATGTGGAAACTGGCCATAGTTATCCTGCATCTCCCAAAAAAAAAAAAAACCCCAATACAATACACTTCACTTCTAACTCAAATCAAGATTAATTTTTGGGATGTATTTGATTATATTCACAAGAAAAGTTATTTTTGACGTATCAGATAGTCTCTTATGGACAAATCTCGTGTACATAAATATCCTGCAAATGATGTAATATCGACGCCCGTTCATGACAGGATGATGTATCTAAACTATTAGATTTCAACGGCTCGAATGCATCTGACTATAGATGGATTACAAAATTGGTTCATGAATAGCATAGAAACAAAGCACGATGTTAGTAAGTTTTGAAACAAAGTAGTAAGTTCCTAAAACTTAATTATGTACACGCTTTTTAGATGCTATAGATAATACCCGATAAGACTTTGATCAATCTTTTTAGTAATATATTATCAGAACCATCTCTCTTGTCGTTTTATAGCAAACTCTGATTTATTTTCTAATACTTCTTCAGTTAGTACATATACGTACATACAGTTTATCTAACATTCATTATATATATATAAAAATAAAAGTGCTAATTCTGAATCATTTCTACCGTATCATATTTTTGGATAGCACAACAAGTGCACGCGTGGCAAAATGCTTGGTGGATGATACCCGAGGTCCCAAATTCGAATTCTAGTTGATTCATATTTCTAACTAAGTTTATTTCAAAAATAAAATAAATAAAGCGGGTAGGTAGCGTATTACTTATCTCTCTCTCGAAAAAAAAAAAAAAAAAAAAAAAAAAAAAAAAAAAAAGGTGCGCCCGTGGCGGCCACCGAGCTGGGTCCAAATTCAATTACGCAACAAAACCCAATATTGAGAGAACGAAAAAACAGTAACACGAGTCAACCTTTAACGCCCCTCCTCACCCTGTATTTACACTTAATAATAATAATAATTAACATTAGGCTTTATTAAGCATCTCTAAACAGCTTAATCAACCCCACCACACGTTTCATTTCCCCCTCCTCAAACCCCCTCTATAAAAGAGCTTCACCCCCACCCCTCTCTCTCCCTCCACTCCATATCCAACAACAAGCAAGAGCTTCATCTTTTTCTCGGTTTCTCTGAAAAGCGCTTCTGGAACAAGCCATGGAGACGGGAGTAGAAGCCCATGAAGAGGAGCTGGGTTTGCGAAGAGGTCCGTGGTCCGACGAGGAGGACATTTTGTTGGTGAACTACATCGCGATTCATGGAGAGGGGCGTTGGAACTCTTTAGCACGTTGCGCAGGTAACAGTTTGAATAAGCTCACGTAATTATTTGTTTTCAAAATTGAAATTTTATTTTGTAGATTAAATTTTAAATTTAAATCTTGATTTTACAGGACTAAAGAGAACGGGAAAGAGCTGTAGGCTTCGTTGGCTCAACTATTTACGCCCCGACGTGCGCCGCGGTAACATCAGCCCGGAGGAGCAGCTCCTTATATTGGAGTTACACTCGCGGTGGGGAAACCGGTGAGTAATTTTGCAGAGAACACCCCCTGCAATTTCGAAATTCGTTTTCTCTCTCTCTTGTTTACTAAAAACACCCCTCTTTTAGAAGTGAATCGATTCCTGATACGGGGAATTGAACTTGAAATATTTTGTTTGAAATGAAATGTGATTGAATTGGGTTCGATGGGCTTTTTTTTTTTTTTTTCTTTCTTTAGTTTGGTTTTATTTTTAGTCACTTTTGGATTTGGTGGTAATTTTTTGATCTTTTAAAAGAGCTTTTCTGGATAGATAAGTTTTGTATATATTTTCTTAAGAAAATGATTTACGATAGCAGCCGAACAGAGTAATAACATTCACTTATAATAACTTGCGTTGCAGATGGTCGAAAATCGCACAATTTTTGCCCGGAAGGACCGATAACGAGATAAAGAACTACTGGAGGACTAGAGTGCAAAAACACGCAAAGCAACTTCGCTGCGACGTCAACAGCAAGCAGTTCAAGGACATCATGCGGTACCTGTGGATGCCTCGCCTCATGGAGAAAATTCGGGCAGCTTCGGACAACAAAAACATCCCGACCGTCAACGACCAGACCACAAGCGAGATCACCGAAACCACCGGGCATGCGAACACAAGCCCTGAGATCTCTTGCGTCACCGGATCGTCGTCGGAGTCGTTCGGGATGCAATTCTCGTCGCCGCCAGTGTCGGACAGCTTCGACGGTTGCTATGAAACGCAACGAGACGACGATCGGGGCGGCGACGCGATGCAACCGGCCCAATTCGGCGGAGACTGGTCCGAGCCGCTTCCGAGCCCAGGGGGTGACACTTACCTGGGGTTACCAGATCTGGACTTAGGAAATTGGCAGGAAAATTTAGGGTTAGAGAATTTGTGGAGTGTAGAAGATATTTGGTTACAACAACAACTTTAGATTTTAAAATATGAAAAAGGAGCAAATGCTTAATTAAGGCTTGTAAAGTCTAAACACACAATTCTAATTAGATTTGAGTGAACCCCCCAAAAAAAAGAAAATATAGTGAGAAAAAAGAAAGAGAAATGTAGGAAAGTAACCCTTTGTTGGTGTTTGGATTCTTCTTCTTCTTCTTTTTTTTGTTTATTGAGTTTCTTTTTTTCTTTTTGGAGAGATGCCAAAGAACCTTAATTGATGGGGTTTTCTCATTCTTTGTAATATTGTTGTATTTTTTTTTCAGTTTTTCTGGAGAAAATACTGCAGCAAATTTGATTATATCTACCAAATTTTGAGAGTGTGATCAATGGAAAAATAAAGTTAATAATATCATGAAAATATAGATGTAATTTTATTAAGAATATTGATGAAAATGATGAATGATGAGGACCTATATTATTAATAACAACCAAAATGAGATGGTCCCCTATATACATGCATCTTGTGGATTTATCACTATAATTATCCTCTCATTTATTTAGTGGGCTGTGACTCGTGTCATATTATAGCATGATGGTTAAATTAATTAACGCACTAAATTAAAACATCTAATACGAGTTACAGGTGTAACTCAGCTCGATTAAAATGGCCCATAGATTTGGAGCAAAACAAAAGGAATTTTACTTGCTGACTTTGGCATTTCTTTGAGCACTAATGATCGAGGAACACATTTTCCTTCTTTTTTCTTTGGGTGTTTGATTTTGCATAATGTTTCAAAAAATAGGAGCTTGTTCCATGTGAATTAATAGAAAAAGGTTTTATTTATGATCTAATATAACCCTTCACAACAAAAAGTTTTATTTATGATGTACAATGTTATTGAAAATTAACTAAATTTCATATATATAGGAGGAGAATATTGACTACTTGGCCCCTCTTTACTCTTTTTTTTTCGGTCTAAATTTTTTTTTAAGCTAGTAGGTAGATCATAATTTGTTTATTTTCATACAAAATAAATTAATATTTAAATTATTTTATTTATATAATAAAAAATTTATATCAACCAATTGTATTAAATAGTGGTGTGATTTTTTTTGCCATAAATTTTGCCGCCGAGTAAAAGGCATGATTGATCTTATTTAGTCACGTGCATTTTGATCGTTGTTGATTCTCTCTTTTTTTCCACATAATTCATTTAAGTCAAACTAAAAGTCGGTAGATTGGGGAAGTCCCACGAGTGGTCTTATCACGTACACGTGGAATTAGTTATTTTTTTAAAAAAATAAATATATAAAATATAATTTATGAGCCATTATAAAGTTTTATAATACAACAATTTATTACCGAATTAATTTATTTAATTCATCTAAAATATCACATTTGAAAGTATATATATTCTAAAATAGAGTGTATATTCTAAAATCATTCTTACCATATTAATTTTTTAAAAGTTTTATTAAAAATTAATTTGATTTTTATCAATTCTAGTCTTACGGGTGTAAGATACACACTCTTTTTTGAAGTGTATAAGGAGCATTTTACAATTTGAAATTATGTAATCTTTTTTTTTTTTATATATGAAACTAACATAATTAAATAATCATATTGTAATTTCCAATTATGTTTGCAACAGCAAGGGCGAGAAGTATCTCACATCCTATTGAATAATATGGTTAGATTAGCTCTCTTTAAAGCAAACAAACAAAAAAAAATAATAAAATAATAATAAAAGAAGTAGAATGCATATAATATCAAGGATTAATTACGCACACATTCCTGCAAATATGATAAATTACAGATATATTCCTGCAAACCTCAACTTTCATAAATTATGTTTGCAAAAATCCTAATGTATTCAGATATGTTCATGCCGTTAGAGTCCGTTAGAGAAATTTTATAACCACAGTTAAAATACCTTACCATGATTAATTAATAATATGAATTGATAATTTTGCTCCTCTTTTTCTTCCTCTTCCTCTGCCTCTCTTGCTTCTTCTTCTTCCTCTTCCTCTGCCTCTCTTGCTTCTTCTTCTTCTTTTTCTTCTCCATATCCTTCTTTTAATTTCTTCCTCCTTTTTTCCTCCTTCTTCTTCTCCGTCATCATCGTCGTTAATGATCCGATCGTCGTCGCCGTCGTGATGCCCGCATGGGCCGTCGTCATGGGCGCCTTTGCCGGCATCGGCCGCGCTTTCGCCTTCCGCCTCTTCCTCGTCTTTATTGGCCGCAACCCCAACAAGCTCCGCAAGGTCGCCGTCGCCGCCGCCGCTGCCGCGGTCTACTCCCGCAGCCTGAAGAGGAAGAGAAAGAGAAAGAGAGTAAGAGCAAAATTGTCATTTCACAACTCTATTGTTAAAAAATTAACAGTTTTTTAACGGATCCTAACTAGAGGGATATATCTGAATATATTAGAATTTTTGCAGGAATAACTTATGAAAGTTGAGTTTTGCAGGAATATATCTGCAATTCATCGTGTTTGTAGGGACGTGTATGCAATTAATCCTAATATCAATTATGCACAAATTTCCTTATAGGTAAGTACTCCGATATTAATTAATGTATCTAATTTGGGATTATACTAAGATTATCTAATAATAATTCTAATGAATTGTGGGTTTTGAATTTAAATATAAGAGACATATTAGAGAGTTGGTCATCAAATTGTATTAGGGCTCTTAAAGAGTTTGGTCATACTCCAGCACAAAACAGAGCTCAAACTAGTCCAGCCAACAAGAAATAATAGACACGAATTACGATATGTAAAGAGTTTACAAAATTTAAGTTCTATTTTCATAGTTCTAAAAAATTTAGACATTGTAGAATTCATTATCAATTTGATTTACAAAATTTGAAGTTCTATTTATATAGTTTTTTGAATGTCCAAAAATTACGTGCTATGTCATAATTATGATAAGGTTTCAAAAGTGCGTTGTTCAAACACTTCACTTAACTAACCACTAGAGAGTTTAGTGGCTATGCCCCTGAATACTCATTATGGGATCAACGGATTGACATTCCGCGTAAACTTAAATTTTAGATTTGGATTATTGATTCATATACGCACAATATCGAAACAAGTCGCAGATTTATAATAGCTGTAGATGTTAATAAGTAACCTAATATTTTTGATAAGTTCAAGAATATTTAATAAAGTTTTTAGTTTAATACTCTTCTCCTTCCAACAGTAGAGTCTAACTATTTCACATTTCTAACTTTATTTATTTATTTTGAGAAAATAGGATAAACTTTAAATATCACTCCTGTGATTTTGCACTTTCTCACTTTAATATTATTATATTATTTAAAGTCTATCAATTCAGTATCTTGTGATTTTATTTTTCTTTTTTCGTCAGTCTCTTCGTTAACTTTTTCATTAAATCATCGCATACAAAAAACTTCATACCCCACTTATAGTTATTGAATATTTACTTTGTCACCGATTGAACGAAAAAAATTAATGGAGGATATGACAAAAAAAATAAAATAAAATTATAGAGTATGAAAGTGATACAATTTAAATTATAGAGTATTAAAATAAAAAAAATATGAAACCAAATGGGCGATATTTGAATTTTTTTAAAAAAAAAATGAATAAAAATGAGCGGGTTGACCGATCGTCTCTAACGCAAGTGACAAAGGGCTTAATGATTGAAACTCAAGGTCTAAAATTTGAATCCTAATTGATTCGTATTTTCAATTAAGTTATTTTTTAAAAGGATAAACGAAACGAGAAGAATGCTATCTAAAAAAAATCAGCGGGTTGGGTTACGTGTGAAGATGAGCTGACGCGCACGAAGACGATGATGGGGAACCGCCACGTCACTGGTCAACGCGGCCGCACCGTTTCGAACCCCACGGTTGGTCTTCGCCGCTTCGCACGCTGATTTACCGTCAACCCAACGAGCGCCACCCACGTGTGGATTATTTTTCGTGGGCGTGCGTGTGTGTGTTATATCCACTCATTCGCCCACTCATTTCCTCGCATCGCGTTTACGAGGAAATTTACTGTGTCGCAACAATATCGTATTTTCCCCAAAATAGCTTCATTTATAGAAAAAAAAAATTTTGTCAAAATCTCATCTTTGCTTTTTCTCATCGAAGAACTTTAAAAATTATATTTTATTTTTTAAAAAATTAAATAATATTCACATATAGTTAGGGTGCTAACTATGATAACTAAGACTTTGTTTGAAATTACAAAAAAATTGTGTTACGTGTGGTGAAAAAGTACGATGAAAAAATATCATATTTATTTCTGTACGTAATATTGTACTATTGTGTTCCACATATTCTAATGAATTGATTATAATATATTTTCTACGGTCTTATCGGATAACGCAGAAGTATATCCCCATATGTTTTCTTTTTCTAACTCTATTTTATTTAACAGCGTCAGATAGATCTTAGTACTAAAGTAAGTCTAAATAACCAAATTGTTCTTTTCTTTTACCTCTCTTTCCCAATCCTCTTTCATTCGCAGTCTTCTCCTCCGTCCTCCGCATTTTTTCGACCCCACCTTCAACTCTGTTTTCCTCTCCCTCCTCCGCCTGCTCCTCCTACAACCTGCCACTCGCCCCTCCATCTCCTTCTCCTTCTCCCCGCTCCCCTGCTTATTCCACTTTTGCCCCCTCTTCAATACGCCACGGCAGAAGAGGAGGGTGTGGGCGTGGGCGGAGGACTTAAGCTTGCCGCGGGGGGAGACAAGGAGCGAGGTGGCGCGGCCAAGAATGTTGGCCAATAGAGAGGCAGCACGATTGAAAGGTAGGATCTAAGAGTATTTTGGGTATAAAAAAATATATAATAATAAAATATAAACGGAACCGTAACGGAACACTGACAGAAGAATCCAAAATGAATATTTTTTAATTTTAAGAGGGTAAACTATAGGCTTTTAAAAGTCGGAGAGGAAAAGTATCAAAGTGAGTATTGACAAGAAGATTTTTTATAACTTAGCCAAAAAATTATGATGAATGGGTGAATTTTAGAACAGCAAGAAAATATCATATCAGCAATGTAACTGCTGCATTCTGTTAGGACAAATACCGCAAGGAAAATCTGATTGTGATTAAAAATATATAGATTTTATTTGATCTATGGACCATTTTGAATTTGCTATCCGACATTCCAAATATTAAATTTTATCGTCCAATCTATTTAATTTGTATGATTTGAGTCAGTCGATTGCACTTTGATGTCAAAATTCAAGCTAGTTTTTTTTTAATTTTAATAAATCTATAATTATAATAATTGTATGAAGTATACTAATTAAATATGTAAAATTAAACGACAGATTCAAATTTTGAAGTCAAAGTGCCGTTAACTGACTCAATTCAAATAAGTTAAAGAATTGGGTAACAAATTCAAAATAGTCTATAGTTCGGGTAAGGCGGTAAGTTCGTTACATTTTTACCTTTGAAATATATGTTGCTTTTTCGAGAAAAGTATTTAATTTATTGTGCAAATGAATAAGCACATAAGTAGAACAGTAAGATTTTGAAAGAAAGTATTAGAAAAAAAGAATTAATTGCGTACAATTCTATATAAATTATCTAATAGCAAATATATCTCTACAAAGTTTGACTTTTATATATATATCTTTGTAAGAGTTATAACGTTTCAAATATAATTCTACTGTTAAGACCTGTTAGAAATATATAGTAAACCATAGATAAAATACTTAATTCTGGTTAGTGAATAAGGTAAATTAATTTTTTTTTACCTCTCTTATATTATTTGTGATGGTGGAAAGAAAGAAAATGAAGATGACCGTTAGGTACTTTTGAAGGATATTTCTGTATAAGTCTAACTTCTGGGGCTTTTGGAAGGATATATTTGTGATGACAAAATTATTATCTCACTTATCTTATATTTAAAATAAATAATTGTTCTAACGGTAATAAATCAAAGAAACAAAATATGAATATCACTGAATTTTTATAGTCATAAATATAAAAATTTAACTTTGTAAAATATATTTGTTATTCGATATTTATATGGAGCTGTATGAAACTAACCTCAAAAAAAAAAAAAAAAAAAAAGAAAAAAAAAAACCACCACAGGTCCTACTGGCAAAAGCTGAAACTCCGCGGTCTATGATTAGGAGAAACACTATATTAAATTATTCTAGCTTTTTCCTTTTCAAATTTTAAAAACTTCAAATTTAAACTTCCCCAATCAAATTATTCAATTCATTTTTGGTTCCTATACATATACGTGAGTCACGTTTGATGCCAATTAAGTTGAGCCTTCTTTCTTTTTCAGTCCTTTCCTTGCTACTCTTCTCACTCTACAAGATATATATGTTTTACGTGTGACAACGTGGTCTTTGTGATAATGGAAAACGAAAACAAAGTACACATTTCGATTATCTATTTTGACTAAACAAACTAAATATTGTATCACACATAACCAAATTATTCATTGAGTTATTTCCATGATGGCATCTTTATATCCACACAACTTTGCTATTATGTGTCGATTAGTAGTTGCAGTTGTGGGACATTTACTAATAATAGCATGAGATTATGATTGAAGATATGCTTATTTGATTAATACTGTAAAAATAAGAAGTTTTCTTAAGGACATTTGGTTGCAGAATGTATGCAAATACAAATTTCATATTTGATTTGATATTATTATTTTAATTTCTGTAGTAGGAACTATATAAGGAGGCTAAATGCCAATTTTGAAACTACGTCTCGCGTTCCAACTGCAGCAGTTAAAAGAGTAACTTTAAATAAAAGTATGCTTATCTTTTTAATTATTTTTTTAGCAAACAATATTTTTTTTTTTATATTTGAGGCAATCTACATCATATTATATATATATATATATATATATATATATATATATATATATATATATCCACCCTCTCTCATTCTAACCATCCATCAAACTGGTGGGTGGTTAGAAAGTTAGGAGCACAAGGACTGCTGTGCTCCTAATAGCACAGTAGCCCTACTCTATATATATATATATATATGAAATGATAAAATTTTAAAAAATATTTCTCAACTGTATGTAACCAAATAAATTATTTATAGGTACAACATTTTCTACTATATCCAACCAAACAGGATATATATATAATTACAACTGCTGCATTTTCAACTAAGTATATATCTCCAAATTACATCAAACGACAAACTGCATTTGACTTTATTTCGACCATACGTAATGTGCTCCAACTTTTGTTCATATATCTTAACGCCAGATCACCGCGTTGTTCACTTTCTCTCTCTTTCAGAAACAGAGGGATGATGGTAACCAGAGGAGATTGCTTGAGTGATCTGATCAGATCAAATCCTAACAGTCAAAGTGGTTTAAACATATATGGTGAGGTTGATGATAACCCTAGCTGTGATGTGGCGTTTTGGATTTTGGAGGCTAATTGAAGCACTTCTCTTTCATTGATGTGTTGCTTTCTTGGTATGCTTCCCAATTTGGCAACGGAACCAATGATTCTTGGCAATGATTTTGTAGTTTCTTTGGTAAAAATAAAAGTGGTATTAATTGGAGTTTCTTTTTTGTTAAAAAAATTATAAAATAATTAGTTTTTTTTTAAAAAAAAGAAGAGCTATCAGATAATAGTGTTTATATAATTTATATTCAACACCCCGCTTCACGTTTAGGCTAGAAATTTTTTAATATACTTAATATTTGAGCTTAATTAAATTGAAAGAAATTAAATGAGATACTTAAACTATCAGAGAACGGACCTCCTGCTCTGGTAAGATGTTAAATAATGCAAAACAAAAGTTATTTTTCAAAAACTTAGCTATTTGATAACAGTATTTATAATTTTTATATTCAACATTTTTAACTGACCATTCCTAATGCAAATAGTAAAAAATTTAACGATCGGTATCTGAGGTCTCAAGTTCGAAGTTTAACTAGTTACTTCAAATTTCCAGCTAAATTCATTTTGGAAAAAGAATACAACAACCTAGTTAAGTTCATAAATTAACAAGAACAAAAAACTTTCATTAAAATCTTTGTTTTTACTAAGATCTCGGCTTTTCAACTCATGTTAAGGGATTGTGATGGATTTCTCATTACAAAAATAAAAATCTATCCTTTGTAGCAGAACAGAAATTTTAAAAGAAGATTTGGCTTCTTTTGGGATACGGAAAAATTGCGTTATGTACAGTAAGAAAGTATCATGGAAAAATGTTCTATTTGTTTCCGTACATAATATTAGGTTCCGTATATCGCGATAAGTCGATTACGATATATTTTTTTTAATTCCACAGGAGAACACAAAAGTATATATTTCTATATGCTTTTGCTCCAACTTCATTTTATCTAATAACTTCATATGAGTTTCAATACCAAACTAAGCCTCTGTCATCTACTTTCAGAAGCTTAATTTATTTCAGCACGTTCCACAAAAGAAGATCGAAGATCTAGATTCCATAAAAGATCGTTATTGTTTAAAGTAAAAATTAAGACAAAAAAAAAAAAAAGTTTCAAGTGGCAGACTGAAAACAAAAAATGGTTGCTTTTCTTAATTATTAATACACCATTAGAGTGTTTTTTTAATGCTTATTGTTCTTGTTAGGGTAAATTACACTCTTGGTCATCAAACTATAAAGCGCGTTACATTTTAATTAACAAACTTTAATTTAGGAAAAATTTCAAATACCACTCCGGTGGTTTCATGTTTTAGCACTTTAATATCCTTTGATTTAAAGTGTATCACTTTAGTATCCTATAGTTTAGTTTTTCTCTTTTTATCAGCTCCTCCGTTAACTTTCTGTCAAATAATATAGAAAAGAAAAGACTTCAGATACTTTACCTATGATTTATCGAATATTTACTTTAGTACCATGTGATTTACTATATTTTTATTTTAGTACCCCGTGATTTTAATTTTTTTATTAATTAAACGAAAAAATTAATGGAGGGAATAACGAAAAAAAAAAAACCACGGGATACTAAAATGAGAAAGCGTGAAACCACAGAAATAGTATTTAAAGTTTTTTTTTTTAATTTATTATTGAACTTTATCAATTATAACAATCAAATTCCGTAACCATTTTAATTGGCTCATTATTAATAAATTATTTATATAGAAGCGATATGGTATCTGAATTATTGCCGCATTATCAAGTATCAACAATTTGTCAATATTAACCGATTAAATTGAGTTGTGGGATATTATTATAATAATTTAAAAAATTCAAGTCAAAAATTACAATAAAATAAAATTTAGGGACCAAAGTGTCACGCACCTCATAGTTTTGAAAATCAAAAGTGAAATTTATCCTTCTTATTATTGTTTTAAAATTGCCTGATGTGCGTATACAAACATTAATTAAAGTTTGTATTCTCGAATAAAAGTATAAGGCTTAGTTTGGTATTGAGGCAGATCTAACGCTATTATATAGAATGGAGTTGAGAAAAAGTATATAGGGATATGCTTTTGCGTTCTCTAATGGAACCGTAGAAAATATATTGTAACCGACTAACCGCAATATGCGGAACGCAACATTACATAACAAACATGGTATTTTTCTATCGTCGTTTCTCACCGCACGTAACGCAATCTCCCCGCAATCCCAATTGAAGCCTAAGTTGAATGAAGGATATCTAATCCCTATCTTTACTATCTTCTAGTAGGACCTTCTTAGAAAATTTTTCTCCTAATCTGTAGATAAATACTATGAAAAGGCCAGTTGGATGATCACATCTTTCATTTTCTCATGTACCTTTCATAGTTATAGTGGAGAGAAATAGTGGAAGAAATACCAAGGAATAGGTGAGGCTAATTGAGAGTGACACATCTCATGATCCCAAAGATATCTTAAATGTCATAAACCAACTTTTATCCGTCTCCAACGTAAGTGACAAAAAACTTGATAATTGATATTCAAGATCCCAGATTCGAAGCTCAGTTGCTTTATTTTTTGAGCTCGGTTTATTTCAAAGAAAAAAATCTGAATGAACCAAATGACATACAAATTTTTTCTCAAAAAAAATTTGATGAAATAAGTTGTTATTTATCCTTTTAAGTTCCCATTATGCCAATTGTGATTGTGATTTGTGAATGCTTCATTTGAAGAAATGCCACCTCCTTGTTGAAGTACTCCAACGTAATATGATTGTGATTATTTGTTGCTGACCTACCAATCTTGTACACCCATTTTTTCCTAGATGAGGATATAATAACATTTTTCCATGTAACCAAAAGATTTATGAATTTGACAACTTATTTTATTGTAGCAACAGTATGAATTTGTTTTATTCTAGAAACAGTAGTTAGGTGTTTAACAAATAAAATCTCAGATTTTTTTAATGGGGGATTTAATTTCGCTAGCGAGCGGTATTCATTTGGGTACAACCGCATAAATACTACTGATTAGAAGAATCTATCTAATTATCTTTAGATCAGATCTGATGTGATCAAAGATTACACACAACCACGAAAAATTAATTCTTCTAAAGGGTGTTTACCGATGCAGATACCTTTGCACATTATATGTCTAAGCCAAAATTTTAATTTATATAAGATATTATGGGGCTAATATTCTTAACATATTCAAAAGCACAGGTTAATGGGTTATGATAAATTAATTAGCAAAATCTCTTTCGAATTAATTATCATGATTAACATCATTCCCTTCTATACTAAATGGGTGTGCAAGAAATATACTTTTTGGGGCCACAATATGGGATTTTTTGGGCCGTGGAATGTATAGTATACTAATGTGAACATGGGCCTCTTAGGCCCATAATTCAAAGCAATTTTTCAAATCATTTTATCCTTTAATTTGCTGATTAGCCGTTATAAATGTATAGTTGGATGAAAATGGCTTTTCTAGAAGATAATTCAAAGCAAAGCAATTCTTTTCCACGCAACTTATCCTCAATTATTCATTGTATATTCATTCGAGATATTTAATCATATTCCTCTCCTCCGTGATGCTACGTGCTTCTTGAGTAAATAGAAAAGATACAGAATATAAGAAATTTATACATCCAAACAAGATCTTAACGAAAATGGGCGACCGAGAGATCGTCGTTCTCAGCTAATGCATCCTAAAGATGCAAACTTAGGAATTTAGGAATGAGAAGTAAGAATCTGAGGATACTTTGGTTGTTTCAATTGATTCCAACATATATATATACACCATGTACAAGAGTGTTTATTTATGGCTAAAACCACTTTGCAATAGAGCTTGATCCAGCAACCTTTCTAACATCCATCTCCCTCATCATCTTCCTCACACCAATCACATCCTCCCACCTCCTCTCCTTCGCGAATGCGTCGGATAAAAACAGGTACCCGCATGTATCGTCGGGCGCCAACTTGAGAATTTGTGCCGCCAACGGCGTCTCCACGTCCCTGTATCCGTGATTTCGACATGAAACAATCAAAGACCCCCATATTCCGATATCCGGTTTCATAGGCATTGCTTTTACGAGCCCCATGGCGTCGTCGAGCCTCCCCGATCTCGCGTAGAGATCGACCATGCACCCGTAATGCTCGATACTCGGTACAATGTTGTACATTCTACTACTCATTTCCGCAAAAAACTTGACGCCTTCTTCGACGAGCCCTGAATGGCTGCACGCGTGGAGGACGCTGAGAAAAGTGACTTTGTTCGGCCGCACATCGGTTTTGTGCTTCATCTTTTCGAACAAGCTCACCGCTTTATCGCCTCGGCCGTTTATTGCCGTTCCGTGGATTAGGCAATTCCACGAAGCCACGCTTGTTACCGGCATTAGTAAGAACACCGCCGTAGCCGAATCGATCGCTCCGCTCTTCGAGTACATATCGACAAGGCTCGTCCCGAGGGTCACGTTGAGCTCCAGCCCCCTCACGACAACGTGGGCATGCACAGCGCGGCCCGCGGCCAAGTTCCCTATCTCGGCACAAGCACAGAGAGCGCCAACGAGCGCCGCGTTATTCGGCTCGACGCCCGCGCCCCTCATTTCCCGAAACAGCCGCAGCGCGCCGGCGGGCTCGCCGCATCCGACGCACGCATCGACCACGGCGGCCCACGAGACGCCGCTCCTCTGCAGCATTTCGTCGAACGCCCGGCGCGCATCCGCGGGAGCGCCGCAGTCGCCGTACATGTGGACGAGCGACGTGCCGGCGAAGAGCGCGGCGGCGAGCCCGCGCTTGCCGACGTGGGCGTGGACCTGGCGCCCCTCCAGCAGGGCGAGGCCGCGGGCGCAGCAGTCGAGCAGGAAGCAGAACGTGTACTCGTTGGGGGAGAGGCCCCGACGAAGCATGCCGCGGTAGAAGCAGAGCGAAATGAGTGGGTGGGGGCTCAAGGCGAGCGCCTTTATGAGGGCGTTGTAGGAGAACGCGTCGGGGGATTGGATCTGGGCGAAGATGAGTTGGGCGAGGGGGAGGTTCGAAGCGTCGGTGGCGCATTTGAGCAAACGGGTGGCGGGGAGAGCGCCGCGGAAGAGGCCGGAGGTGATGAAGGTTGCGAGGAGGGAGGTGGAGGATGTGTCGATGGAGATGGATTGCTTTGGGGTGGATCATGTGTCGCGATGCGTACATTTTCATAAAATTCTATATGAAAATAAAAAATTCAAAAGAGATTTCAATCCAAATAATACTACTTGTATATTAAAAAATAAAGTGTTAATCTTATGTCCGCCACCAATCCTAAAAATTGATAAAATTAATATAAAAATATTGGCCATCAAACTGATAGTATCACACTAACGAGCGGCAGCGATCATCGTCTCGACCACGACCTCATCGTTTTCGTCCGCTCCTCCCTCATCCACGCCACGACCACGACCTCATCGTTTTCGTCCGCTCCTCCCTCATCCGCGCCACGCTCTGAATTCTCCACCGTCTCGACCACAACCTGATCGTTTTCGTCCGCTCCTCCCTCATCCACGCCACGCTCTGAATTCTCCGCCTCCGACGCTGATGAAGGAGGAATAGAAGGCGACAGTACCTTCGTTACCAGCGTCGAGGGCCGCGAAAATAGTGGAAGATGCTATAAAAACGAGAAAAAAAGAGAATAAAATTTCGGACCGAATTTATAAAATTCAAAATAATAATCTATTTTTATAAGAACGTAAAACTGGTGAATTTTTTATGCTCTTTCAATCTTCTCTCTTTCAATACTGTAAAATTATAAAATTACATTATGATGACAACATTCAACCGGAAAAGCAAGCAACGGGATAGCCTTGTGTTGTAGCCACTACCAAATAACCATGTAGATAAAGGGAAAGGTTGGCACAGAAGCAAAAATAATCATATATTATGTACATCAAAGCTCATTGCCTAACAAGTTGTAAAAACAAATAATAAGAGCATCACACAAAGTAAAACTACAAATCTCTTCTCCTTCTTTCACTTCATTATTTTCTTAAGCCTCAAAAAGCTAGTAAAATACAACATTAACTATGTCCGGAAATTTTTCCTTAATAGCTGCTTTGATCCCGCTACCAATGGAGTCGGGCCCGATGTACTTGACCAGGCAATCCCCGCTATTCACAGCAATAACTTCGACACTCCCACCATAGTTTTGGATCGCAGGTCTCAGTATATCCAAATGGTTGTTTATCGCCTGCAATTATGATGTTTACAATAACCTTAATCAAAACCAAAGAAATGCATATCATCGGCAATTGATCTGGTGCTTTTCTGAAGTACCCACCTGAGCAGTCGTTTCAATCGGTGCATCATCGAAAACTTGGCGGATATCCTTGACGGCGTCTCCAAACTTCTCCTTCAGTACCCTCTCGATCCCCATTTTCATCGTGGTCGTCGAACTAGGGCAACTTCCACATGCACCTGCCAAGAACCAAATAGAGAAAATCTATCGGCTTTTACACTATACGAAGAACCACAAAAACTACGAAGAAAAGACCAGGATATCATGGAGATTTTAGTATCTTCGAAACAGAGTACAAAGTTCATTGCTCTTAATGAATGAAGCGAAAAGCTTGCTACCTGTCTGTCAAACAAAAAATAACACTACGAATTTGTTCCATTGTGCAAAATGCCTAATTCCTTTTAATGCCGTTCATTGCACAATAATATTTCACCTAAGTTTTTTGCAACATGCTTATGAGCTGATGCGCGAGAATCTTGCTGTAGATTTCTCAAGATACAGTTTTGGTCAGTACTTCTATTCATGTAGAATCTGATGAGGAGGTTGTTTCGACATGTTTGTTGGCTTAAAGGGATCTGTATCCTGCCTCGTAACCAAAGGTTAGGTTGAGCCATGTCACGTTCGAAATGGCAGGACGCCGGGTTGGACCAAATCATGGTCTACGTGGCGAAATACTAGATTGGATCAAGTCACAATCAAAACTCATGGACACTATGCCCGTATGCTTTAAATTAGTAGCTGTATATTTTTAACGGCTCGAATTTTTGAAATTAATAGTTAACGTCGACAATGTTGAGGAAGCAAAGTTTTTGAAAGGAGCCCGACGTGAAGTTACTATTAGCTTCAACATTTAGGTTTTATGAAACAACCATTTTTCACAAAAACATTAAGCCTCTAGAGAACGATTCTTTAAACACTCCCCCTTACATACGGACTCGAGACTGTTTGATAAGTCAAAGTTTGAAAGTGTGGGAACGAATTAAACAGGGCGAAATAAAATTTAGAGCAGGTCCAAGATGAAAAATAAAAATAAAAATGGCATTCACCAATGTCGCAATCATTTTTTTTTCTTTATTCGAGTTATTTTAGTAAAATGAATCAGAGATTTTGTTAAATTAACTGCTCCATCAACTATTAGCCACTAATTATTAACAAAATCTACATTTGCTTCAAGTACGAACTATTAAGAACAAATAAATCTTAAAAAAAAATAAAATTAAGGGGCCTAGATCGAAAAGGTCGATAGATAAGAGTAACCCCAAAATTTTTTACTTTGCAATGCGAGAGCTCATTACCTTGGAGCTCGAGGGAGATAACCCCATCTTCGACGGAGACCACGTCGACGTTCCCCCCATCGGCGACGAGGTAAGGGCGCACCTCGTCCAAGGCCCGGTTCACGCTCTCCGCGGTGAGTTCGTACGCCTCCGCCGCGTACGAACCCGGCGTTGGCGACGAGGATCCGCTCACCGCCGCATCGGAAGGGCTCGGCGAGGACGCGGCGGCGATCCGACCTCCCCGCGCGTCGCCCCTTCTGAGATGGTAAGGGCGAAGGAAGAAGAAGAAGAGAGGAGGACGAGGGCGCGGAAGCGATTTTGGGAAATCGCGGTGGGGGGAAGCGAGGTTGGGCGAAGCTGCGGTGGCGAACGACTCCATGAGAAATGCGCCCCAAATGTGTGGGGGCGGGGGCGTCGAGGGTCGATAGTATCTATAGTCCATCGTAACCGGTCGGATTCGGGTAAAGAGATTTTAAACCCGTTTGGCATGAGATTTTTTGCATAATAGCCCTCCAGGTATTATATATTGCAGTGCTACAGAGGGTTAAAATGTAGGGAGACCTTGACCTTGACCCCCTCGACTTTATTTTTATTCATTGACATCCCCTTCAACTTTTGAAACTTGATGCTGTTAGTCATTTAAATACAACCAAATTTTATCAAATTTTAACAAATAAAATTAAAATAGCATTGGTTAATAGCAATAGAGTCATTTGATTTAATAAAATTTTCAGCTAACGAACTTGAGTACAACTCAGATCATATATAATTTAGCAGTTAAGGGCCATCAAATAAATACAAAAGTAAAATTCAGGGGTTTTTGTCAGAACAGCATATAGTGGAGGGGTCTCAGTGCAGTTTTACTGTCTTTAAAATGACCAACTTACAACTTAGTTTGTGGAGAAACCAGGATTCCATCCTTGATTTCGACGTAGAAAAGCGCTTCCTTGTAATCATCTCCCCTTTGCTGGGAGAGTCACAGCAAGCCAACATTAAAAGATTCATGATAATTTTCAATCTGAATTTTCACCATTAGCTTATCCTTTGATCATCAACTCCAAATGACAATTCTGAAGCCCCAGTAACTTCTATTTGGGTAAGAAATTTTTCGATTCATTTCCCCGTGTGATCAGTTCAAACCATAGCACAAGCTTCAATTATGTGCATAAATCCTTGGTTTGATGATCCACAGTCAAATTGTTTGATCACTGAACACAAATTCACCAATAATCTCCGCACGAGCATACACCATCTCGAAAATGGTGAAATAGCTGACGATCCCTCACAATTACTTCGCGCTGAAAAGATTTTGATATCATCTTTGCCACAGCATGACAATCCCCGCAGATCCGCAAGTTCTTCATTATCCTGATCGGAGCAGGCGGGGGTACGCTGATGAGCCCGAAAGCAATAGCGAGCTTCTCACTGTGTCTATGAAGTGTAGTTTCTTTCTCTTCCTCTTCGATATCAAATCCAACATCCGATGTGTCCGGTCGATATCCTTCGATCCTCAATCTCCTCGCTACCTCATCCAGCATTTCATTTATCTCTTTGATCTGAGGGTGAGTCCTATCGCCCGCTAAGAATTCGTGAACAACGCCGCCCGATTCTATCAAGCTACAGCCGGGTACCTTCACGACGCCTCTTTGCTTCATCAAGCCCCTAAGTTCCTTCACATTTTCCCACATCCCCTTCGAAGCATATATATTGGATAGCAGTACATGAAAGCCATCATGTTGCGGTTCGAGCTCGATGAGCTCTTTCCCTACTCTCTCTCCTATCTCAGTTTCGCCATGTTTCTTGCAAGCAGCAAGCAAAGCACCCCAAGTTGCTACGTCGGGCGAAAAAGGCATACTTTTGATGAGCTCCTCGGCCTCTTTCACAAAGCCCGCACGACCAAGGAGATCGACCATGCAGCCGTAGTGCTTAATATTGGGTGCAATCCCGTATTTCTGCTGCATTAACTTGAAATTATGGCGCCCCTCAGCAACTAAGCCAGCATATCTGCAAGCTCCCAAAACACCCACGAAAGTTATCCCGCTCGGAGCTACTCCAACTTTTTCCATCTCCGAGAATTTCTCGAGAGATTCTTTCACAAGCCCATTCACGGCCAACCCCAAAATGACGGCATTCCAAGTAGAAGTCGCCCTTTCCTCCATCATATCGAAGACCTCCAGTGCCGTTTCCATGCACCCACATTTCATGTACATGTCAATAAGAGTTGTTCCGACAAACACATTAACGGCGATGCCTTGTCTCCTTATGTATGTATGAACCCACTTGCCTTGTTCGAGAGCAGATAAATGAGTGCAGGCCGAAATAACACTCACCAGAGTAGTTTCGTCAGGCTTAATTCCTCTGTTTTGCATCTCATTAAACAAGTCCAGCGTCTCTACAAAGCGATCATGCTGAGCGTAACCGGTAACCATGGTACTCCACGAGACAACATCCTTGTGAGGCATTTTGTCGAACATAACCCTCGCATCTCCTACAAGCCCGCACTTTAGATAGCCAGCTAGCATGGAATTCCACGAAACTTGGTCCAAATAACTACTCGAATCGAACAATCTCTGCGCAGCTTTAACATCGCTGCAGCTTGTGTACATATGAATTATCGCATTCTGAACATTTACGTGTGATTCAAGGCCAACTTTAACAATCAAACTATGCATTGATTCTCCCTGTTTAATCACCGCCGACTGTGCGCAGGCAGAGAGAACACTTAGCATTAGTACTTCATCCACCGATCTTTCTTTCTCGGGCATTTTAGAGAACACCTCAAGGGCCTCGCGAAACAAACCATTCTGCTCATAACAAGAAATCATCGCTGTCCATGTGACAATATCCCTAGATTGCATCGTATCAAACAGATTCCGTGCATCGACAGGCCTGTTGCACTTTCCGAACAAAGCGATCATCGAGTTCGCCGCAATTGTGTTCTGCTCCGGCATCTGGGCAAATATCCGAACCGCCTCCTCGGCATCACCAGCCTGAACATATGCCGCGAGGATTGAGTTCCACGAAACCGAATCCAACACGGGACTTTTATCGAACATCATACGCGCGTCGCCCAAGTTGCCACAAACTGAGTACATGTTGATCAGAGTGTTAACAACGTACACATCCGAATCAAAACCCAATTTTGAAACATGGGTATGCATCTGCTTGCCTTCGATTACCGAAAACCGGGCGGCGCAAGCGTGGATTAGAATCGGGTAGGTGTAATTATCCACAACAAAGTGGCTCCTCAGCATGGATTTGTACAATGGGAGGCAACAACTGGGGCGATTCCGATGCACGTGGGCTCTAATGACGGAATTGAAGATGAACCCGTTAGGGTTTTGGATCTGATGGAGGATGTGGAGGGAGTAATCGAGGTCGAGGAAGGGGGAGGTGGCGGAGAAGGCGAGGAGGCGACTCGCGGCGAAGGTGTCGTGGATGAAGCCGGAAACGGTCATTTGGGCGTGGATTTGGAGGAAGTGCTTGGGATCGCGGCATCGTCGGAGGTGAGCTTCGAGGATGGAGAGGGTGATGGTGGGGTTGAAGGTAGGGTTTCGACCAATGGCGGATGTGAGGGTGGAGGAGAGGAGGGGGGCGCGCGCAAAGTTCATAGAATCGATAGAGGCATCGCGAGGGAGGGAGAAGCTTCAATGAGGAGTCGGCAATCGAGGGAAAGTCGGCAACTGGACTCACGGGGCGGGGGCGACTACTCGAGTTACAAAGTCGGTGACGAAATGGCTCGGACAGCTTGAGGTTGGCAACGAAAAAGACTACGGCGCCGACTTCAGCTTTCCAATGCCGCTGAGCGCGGATCCGAGCCTCCAAGTCAATAAGTAAAATCCATCTCAACAAAGGAAATAAATAAATAGAAACATATTCATATAATTAGTGTTTTTTATAATAATCCTGCTAAGAAAATATATTGTTAAACAACAGGGGCAATTGCTTATATACTTCTAAAAATTTTTTCACTTTCTAATTTATCTTTTTTAGAAGACTAATATTAAAAATATCTTTTTTACTTTCCAACATATTTCAAATATACCTCTGAAGTTAAATTCTATTAATAAACTATTAGCAATAGCTGTTATCTGTATGAAATTACTATTTTATTCTTTCAAATATACCCTTCTATTATCACCGACGTTTCTTATTTGCCCTTGTAAGGAATACAAAAAACATTTTAATTTTTTATCTTTTCAAATATACTCTTTTATTTTTACCAACATTTCTTATTTACTCATAAGGGCAAAAAAAGACATTTTATTTTTTTTTAACTTTAGTAAATATTTAATTTACGTTCAACCCCAGTTAACTTAACAAATGGTAACTGTAGGGATATTTTAAAATAACCAAAAAATATATAAAAAGTATATTGAAAAAAAAAAAGTAAGAACAAATAAAATATTTTTAAAGTTCCGAGAGTTATATGGGCAATTATCCCTAAACAATACTGTATTCTACAGTATTACTACAGTATTACTAGCATTAGCACTGATTGTTATAAATAAATAAAAAAAAGGCCCAGCGACAGTAAGAGGTAAAAAACACAAATCTAACTCTTGAGTGTTATGAAAACAACCATATAGATAATACATTGGATTTTTTTAAGACCTAAAACGCTATACACGTTTGAAATTAACGGGCCAATAGGAAACTGTGAAACACTTCATAAAAGAATATAGAAATTCTTGAAGGCTAGCTAACATCAAACTCGAATGCACCCTCAGAAGATACACCAGAGCCCCGGAAAATCGGTGCTTCGTTTTGGTCTTCCTCGTCCCAGTAACTCTCTAATACTTCGATGGCCTTCTTGTAGACTTCGTCGTTGTCGAATTCTTGCAGGTTCTCGATTTTATCCAGACCCCCACATTCATTGACAAGTTCGACATAGGGATTTGTCCCCGTTTTACCAGATTTCTTGTCGCTCTCTCCAACGCTCAGTATATTATCAAGAGCGTTAAGGCACACACACACGGTTATAGGGTCTCTGCTTTCGAGAAGATCGCAAAGTGGTTTCACACACCCCAGACTCACCAAATAGCTACAGCAAAGAGGGAATATATACACAATCATTCAGATATATACATGTATACGCACATGCACATGCACATGCACACACACACCCAGAGAAAAGGCGAAAACATACCGTATTTGTTCATCAGAACCCTCTACAGTAGCATTAGATATAGCCCAAGCAGCCTCTTTCTTGATATCCACATCTACATGCTCTAGTAGCTGTACCAGAGGGCTGAAGATGTTGGCTTCGATTACAGCCTGTAGAAAGGGCATAGGAGGATTTCCCAATATCATTACCAGCTTTTTCCCATAGAGATTTATATTTAATAGAAAATATACCCTACTTATTAATGATAAATAAATAAAACAGAACCAACATAAAAGGTCAAGTTAATGCAGCCATTTTGCAAGTTTCGCATGATGTAATTTGTAGTACTGACATGTTCATATTTCAATCTAAGCTGTTAAATCAGGAGGCAAAAAGATAACAGAATACCTGAATCTGCACTATTCCTCGGAGGGTAATATTTGAAACTGTCAGACAAGCTTCTTTCCTTATCCTCTTCTCATATCTATGAGTGAGCAGTTGGAATAAGCAAGGGAGCACACCATTTTCCACTATGACCTGCAAATATGGCTCACAATTGATCCTCCAATATAAAAGAACAGAAGTACAATTTAAGAAGTGCGCATAATACATAATCTCCAACTACATATGTGCATGTATATAGACACAAACATGCACTGCGCACACGCAAGCATGCATGCGCTCGCGCATGTACACACATGCAGGCACACACTCACAGGGACACACATGGGCGTTAAAGGTACAAAACCAAACCTTGTGCCACATACTTGCGTCAATTGATCACTATCTCCCAAAGAATTGATGACTTTCTAATCCCCGTCCTATATGCTGCTAACTAAATACATCTTAATTTGAACTCTATCCAAGAGGAGTGGGCACGAAAAGGTAGGAGAATAAACTATCCTAGAAAGATCATTGATATGTTTTGTCCTCATTTGGTTACACTTTTCCTTTTCTTTTCACGTCAAGTTCTATGCAATGGTCTGTGTCAGATTGTTTGCCATCTATACATCTATGGGGTTTGCTTGGCACTGAAAATAAAAATGTGACAGTTTTTTTACTAATTTTATTTTCCAGATAAGATGAGTTTGCAGCTATTTAACATAGAATAGAGAACTCTATTGGTTGCACACAGCATACTCCATCACATAGACGTTTAAGGCTTCGTTTTCCATTCTTAGAGCGCCATAATAACTATGGCCATTAGCGAGGAAATAGGAAGTAGAAATATGAGCCACAGTTACGTACCTCCGTCTGAGAATCATTTCCAGCAGTAATATTCGCGATTGTTAAAATGACAGGAGTAAGAACATTGGGTGATGGATGCCTGGAGAAAAAGAATACAGGGACCTTGCCAATTTTGATGTTAATTCACAATCAAATGGGAAAATAAACAGGATTTGATCACTGCAACGAAGACAGGCATCTTACAATAGGAGCTTTACAAGTGGTGGACAGACGCCAGCCTCAACCACAACCTCAATTTCATGAATTGTACCACCAGAAAGATAACATAAAGCCCAGCATGCATCAGCTAAAATATTTTCGTCAATGGAATTAATAAGCTGCCGAAGTATCTTCAAAATGGGCTTCATCTAGTATGATCAAACCAAAAGATTTGAGAAGACAACATTCAGATAATAAATTATTCACTCATAAGAAACAAACAATGATAAACTAATATTACCTGAGATTTATCAGGTAGTCTTCCGCGACAAAGATTAGTCAATGTCCATGTAGCGGTCCTCAACATTGATATTCGTGCATGTTCATTAAATAGAGAGAGCAATGGATAGAGAGCACCATGCTCGAGGACGGAATTCCTGCAGCTTGGAGCGTCACCAGCAACGTTACCTAGTGCCCACACAGCCTATTTCACATAGTAGATTTCTAAGACCAATAATACAATTAATTGGCAAACAAAAAAGGCTTTTTAAGTACGACATCATGATCAACATAGAAGGGAAACAAAATGATATAACCTGCAATCTAACATTATGCCGTGGAGAATCAAGTAGCTCTACCAACTTTGGAACAGCACCGTGTTTAATAACAATTTGTGTATGCTCTGTTGTCCCAGCAGCTATATTCGTCAGTGCCCATGCAGCCTCTAACTGCAAAGAAACAGAGGGCGAAGGAAAACAGTTGGTATGACAGAGAAGATTCATCACATGAAATATAACGCGTGAAATTTAAGAAGCAAACCTGCAGCTGCGGAAGCTCGTGCAATGAAAGAAATGCAACAAACCTTGGAACAACACCTGCCTTAATGACCTCTTCAATCGGGGGGTTCTTCTCTACAAATATAGAGCACAATAAAGTACAATAAGGATATACGTTTGTCATAAAAAAGTTGCCATATATTCGAGAAAAGACATGTTCGTACCGATTGAGAGAAGCCTCCTGAACTGACTAGTTGCTTCCAATTGCAAAGCTGGATTGTCTGACCAAACTCTCTCCACCATTCCAGGCAAATTTCCCAACTGGAAAGAACATAAACTCAAGAAATTGGACTGAAATAACAAGAGCATAAAATAGTAAACAATTCATGTTATGATCACTAAAAAATAGTCTCTCTATTGACTCTAGATATGAGATTTACCATAACTTTCACCTCTCAACTACCAAATTGACTTAAAAAACTGACTAATCAGCTCATCACACACATAAACATTAGGCAGAATAGCTACAGAATGAAAGCCGTGACCTTCGGAACAATCTAAGCACCTACATGGAGCCTCTACAGAAGTGCTATTAGTGTAAAAATGTTCGAAGAAGCAGTCAAGCAGGAACGGTTTTTTGCTTTTAAATCTCTCCAGCGGCTTTTTGGTACAGCTAAAAGGAGGGGCTTGAAATTGTTGGGGGCTCAGAAGCTTCCTTCGTATTCCGACGACAGCCAGAAGCTACATATTTTTTACTTTTTGTCGAACATCTGGCGTCTGCTTCATGTGAGAAGCCATTCCAGAAGCCGTTTGAAATAGGCACTAAGAGTGATCAAGAGAGGACTATAACCCATCTTCCAATCTCCCAACATTCTGAAATTTCTAATATTTACTGTTAAATCATCATTTTCATTATAGAGCTTATTCTGTGACAAAATTGGTTTTCTATTTCCCCACTATCAGAATTAATACCTACAAGAGGCCGTGATAAACCTATACATGAACAGTAATTTCATGTAGTTGATTGATCTAAGAATCTATACAAATTCAACTGATCGCCACAATCCGAAGCATTCACAGCACAGGATTCACCCAGATCAAGCGAAGGCATCTGGCGTAGAACCAATTCGAGCTCACCAGAACCCTAAACCCTAATCAAAACACCATCTACTACACAATAACCAAAACAAGATGCGACTCGAGTAGGGGATCGAAAGGGGAGCACCTCGGAATCGCCGGCGTCGTCGTCGCCTTCGGCGGCGGCGGCAGGCGGAGGAGGGGGAGAGGAGGAGGGAGATGGAGGGTCGGGCGCGGCGTGATCGCGGGGTTCAGGGTGCCGCGGCGAAAGAGGAGGAGAGGCGGAGTCGTGGTCTTCGTCGTCGTCGTCGTGGCGGCGGCGGCGGCGCTTGAGGAGGTCGCCATGGCGCTTGCTCCGGCGCAGGTCGAGGAGGTACGCCTCCCTCCTCCGCCGCGCCTCCCCCGCGTCCACCCACGCCTTGTACGACCTCCTCCGCGCGTCCCCCCGCGTCGTCGTTCGCGGCCGCAGCGACATGGCCGCTCTTGTCAGAGGAAGTCGTGAACGAGAGAGGGACTGTAGCAAAGTGCTCCACAAAATATATAGCTCTTTGTGTTTGCTTAAGTGGGCTAGCACCCTTTCCTGTGACGGGAGACCAAATAGGCCTGAGTTACATTCGAAATCGCGTGAGGCAAGGTTCGGCCGAATTATATTTGAAGCGGTATAAAACTTGAAGGGTCGAGCCATAATCAAAATCCGTGGGCACCAAAAGTCACGAATTTGATTCTCACATGCTGCAAATGTGTCTATGTAATCACCCGACTTGCTAGCAATAATAATTCATTAGGCCCAAACTACTAGTCCAAAATATTTAAGTCTAATTATTATTACTAATATGTCTGTTACTTATAAACCCATTAGACTCTCCCATATTATCCAATGTGGATTATTAGGATGTCACAATCTACATACGGGAGGAAAAATTGTCGACTTAAATGAGCCAGCATCATATCTTATGGTGAGAGGCCAAGTGGTCATATTCGAAATGGTGTAAGGCTGGGAGGACGGAGTCATAATTAAAATTCGTGGGCGCTGTATCTATGAACTAGATCCTGTTTCATCCCCCCCCATAGTTGGTTGCTTTGTTGCCACCAACTTAGAAATTTTGCTCAAAAGTGTCATTTGTTTATGTGTAAATGAATCAAAAATTATTTTTAGTATAAAAAATATTCTTTACTTGTTAGGTTCAATCTTATAAATTTGAAAAAAAAAAAAAAGTTTCAATTTATGCTGTTTTCTTTTGAAAAACGAAAATTCTAGCTGTGTAAAATTTTTACAAAGCGTCAAAAAAGGTTTCACGAAAAATTTATTTTTTTACAATTTCACGGTGAACCAAATGAACCCTAACTGATGATCAAGCTAAAAATAATTTCAATCTGTTTATTTGATAAAGAAGGCTATGGTACCTTCTGTAGTTTACTAAAACTATCTTTAGGACAAAGTTAATTATCATATCTTAAAAAATAAAATTACAAATAAATTTATTTTACGACGAGTCAAAAAATAAAAGTAATAAATGTTTGAGGAAAAATAACTTCACCTTATTCACTTTTGACCGTCCTTGCAATCAAAGATGAGCAAATTTGATTAAAACTAGGTAGTGAGGTTGAACCAAACCCATTAAATTTTGTTATAGGCATTTTGAGGTGAGTTAAATTTTTTCTTTTTCTTTTTTATTGAGAGGTTGTGGGGGTGGGTGGGTAAGCATAGATAGTGAAAAAAGAAAAAGAAAAAGAAAAAAAAAAAAGAAAAAGAAAAAAAGATGTGAGGACTAGGTAGTGAAGTTAAGAGTAAACCACTCTTGTTTTCATCCTTTTAAATTAAGCTTCTAAATTCTAACTTAATTTGATAAAACCTTCTAAAAACTCTTTAAAACTTAAAAAAAAAAAAAAAAAAAACTTAAGATTAAACACTGAAGTCAAAATTTCTTTGAGATGTATTTTAAGATTATGCTCATGCACAAATTAATTGTTGCAGGAAATTCTAAGTTGTCTTCCAAATTTTTTAAAAATTATGTTTTTATTCTTTATTTTTGACCTCACAAACAATGGGGAGGGGTCTCCAAACATTTAGCTCGAATGTTAATATCACCCAACAACTAGAATTAATTAAAGATCTACATCAATTTACACCATTAGTATTTTTGTTCACGAGTAATGCTATGCTTACAATTTACAACCTTTCTATACACTATTTGAATTTAATTCATATGTCAATACCTTGTAACATAATCATCCATACTCAAAATGTAGCCTTCTAAATAAATTTACAAAAGTTTATAAAACTATTTATGACCATAAAAATTACTCAACAAATTTAAATAATCAGTAAATAATGAATAATTGAACAAAAATAGTCTCATAAAATCTTTTTGATCTTCAAATTATAAGGCATGTGATATTTTTATCTATAAATTTTAATTTATTTATAATTTTTTATTCAAATTTTGTAAATTATTCCAATCAAGACTCACAAACTAATATAATTGATGTCGCTAATGTAAAAAATAATACAACGATAACACCATAATAATTAAGATATCATGTCATTTTCATATCAATAATATGTTAATATCTAGCCAATTAAACTCGATTGTAAAGTTTAATTATAATAAATTGCAAAGTTTGTGCTAAAACTTATAACAAATAAGCCCCACTACCCAATTTCCTCATTTATTATACGCCTCATAGTTTAAGCGATAAAATTGTAGGTCGCTTTTGGTATAATTGTTATTTTTATTTTTTAAAATATTATTGTATTAATTTGATTTGTAGAGCAATTTTTTTTATTTTATCGTGATAATTAGTTAGTTTACAATGCGCTAACTACTAAATGATAGATGACTATTTATTTTTAAAAATTCAAAAAATAAAAAAATTATTTTTAATTCACAATCCACATAAATATCTCTTGATATATATAAAACTTTATTTAAATAAATATATAAAAAATTAATTCTTATGTAACAGTTCCATAGCATAGATTATTTTTAAACTGCCACGTGGCCGTCACTACGTGGGCCCCACACTCCCGTGTGATTCTTATACACCAATCTCTCTTTCTCTCTCGCCATTCTCATTTCCTTTCCCACTTCATTTCCCGTCCTCGTGGAGCTTCTCATCGGGAGGGGATCTCGCGAATGTTCGTCGCGTCGGAGCACCTCAAACCCTAGATTTCGCCTCCGATCTCCCGAAGCGATCGCTAATGGAGATCTCCCGACCCGTCACCCCCGGCCAGGTACGCGGATGTGGCGAGATCGAACGCCGCTCCCGCTTCGATCTCGCGTTTTGCTTCGCTTTTCTTTGTTAAATCCGTGTTTTGATGCTTTATATGGTGTTTCTCCGTTTGCGTTCATGCGGAATTGTGAGAAATTAGAGGACAAGGTTACTGTTGGGTGTTGATTGGTCGAATTGCTTGTAATTTCGGAGGTAAGTGGTTCGGGAACAATTTTAGTGGAATGCGATTAGATTGTGCAAATTTTGGTTGGAATTTTGGACTAAATGAGTATAACGTGGCCATTTTATATACCCTTAGGGAGTTAGGGCGTTCGTAGATGCAATGTTGCTTAGTACTGCATAGTTCTGAATTTTCTTCATAAAGTTGGTTTTTTTTTTGGTTTTTTTGTGTGTTTCTTTCACTCTTTGAACGTAGGGAGATCTTGTTGGAGTTATACATTTGATTGTTTTTAGTCATCAACATACTTTTCTTTGTTTTTTCTTTTCTTTTTCTTTTTCCTTTTTTTTTGCGGCAGGTCTCAGCTTTACTGGGATTTATCCCGGTTTTTGTGGCATGGATATATTCAGAGATTTTGGAGCACAGGAAAACTGCAGCTACTCTGAAAGCGTGAGTTGAATTACGCTTTAGGGGAAAAGCTCTTACTCCTATTTGCTTAATATCATAGATAATGAGAGTTTTCTTTCCCGCATTTTGTAAAACAGTGCCAATTTTGCTCCATGACAATATTGGAGTAGTAAAACTTCTAGCAGAAACATCATACTGCCTTTTGCTTGTCATTCTTTAGTGGCAGAAATTCGGACGTCAACTTAGCTGTCATGGGCAATGAGCAACAGACTGGAGAAGATAAGGCTTTGTTATTAGAGGATGGTCTCCGATCAGCACCGCCAAAATCTCATCCTGTTTCTACCACATCTCAACTTTTTAGGTTGGTTGTGAAAATAAATTTGCTCTCTGTTTCCGCATCAAAGTTTCGTGCTATAATTTATGGAAGATTAAAATGCATTTCCTTTCCGAGGTGCTCAGGTTTTGCATGATGGATGAGGCATTTTTGTTAGAGAACCGTTTGACTTTGAGGGCAATGTAAGTGAGGCTTTAACTAATTTCTCAGAGGTCTAATAGTATCCAACAGATACTTATTAGGCTTTATTATTTTGCTGAAAACTTTGAGCTACTGTTATTCAGATCAGAATTTGGAGCTTGTTTGCTATATTGTTACATATGCGATCGTACAAGTCTACTTGGGGAGTCTACAAAGGTGATATTAATTAGCAGGAATCTAATGTTTAGTTTAAATTTGAAAGGAAAGGATTCTTTATCTTCATTTATACATCTAATTTTGCCTCTCTCTTATGTTTGCAGAATTACAGTCGGGACCTGTTTCTTTTCCTCTACTTTCTTCTTATCATTGCTGCAGCAATGACTTCTTTTAAGGTTCACGAAGACAAGTCAACATTCTCAGGAAAGACCATCATGTACCTGAATAGGCATCAGACTGAAGAATGGAAGGGTTGGATGCAGGTAGTTTCCCATTGTACATTAATAAGATATCTTATTTTTTTCTAGTAGATAGTTATTTTTGTAGAACACTGGGACTTTATCGTTCATTCCTTATAAATTTTGCTTCTCACAACTGTTTCCGAGCATAACATGCAATCAGTGTTTGAAAAGGCGCAAAGGCTTTATGGAGCCTAGGCGCGCGCCTCAAGAAGGTGAGGCGCATATCTAATAAAAATAAAACACTCTTAACAAGCCTATTTTAAATGGATGTTTTATATTAAAAAATTCTGAAATAGCTATACAAAAACAAAATAATCATAAAAATGTAAAGAAATCGCATGCATAAATGTTCTCAACTTAAAAATAAAAAAAATTATGTTTCAACTTTCAGCTTTAAAGTGTTTGCTGCTGCTTCTTTCTTCTTGCCGCTGCTATTTATTGCCATTGGGGGGTGGAAGAGAGAACGACCAAGAGAAAAGGAAAAAAAAGCGTCCAATTAGAAATTTTTTAAAAAAAGTTTCTTAACATTTTAGAATATATTGAAGAAACTCAAAACCCAAAAACCCACACCGTAGACACATTAAACGTAAATATCACGAGGCGCGTCTGAGGCGCGCGCCTCACTCCCTGAGGCATTGAGACTCGCGCCTTGCGCCTAGGCGCGCGCCTCAGCGCCTGAGGCGCGCGCCTGAGGCGCACCTTTTCAAACACTGCATGCAATCATCAGTGTTATTTTAGGACCAATTTCATGTACTGTTTAATTTTGTTTGGCTTGTTACTACAACCTTTTGAGTGTGACCACTTTCTCCTTTGCAGGTGCTGTTTCTAATGTACCACTACTTCAATGCAAAAGAGATATACAATGCTATTCGTGTTTTTATAGCTGCCTATGTGTGGATGACTGGTTTTGGTAATTTCTCTTATTACTATGTTCGAAAGGATTTTAGTATTGCACGATTTGCTCAGGTCCTAATGATAATTCTCTGTTTCATTATTTCTCTCTCTTTTATGTTTATGGAGTGCTTCTGACATGCCATTTTATGTTGAACAGATGATGTGGCGCCTGAATTTCTTCGTAGCTTTTTGCTGCATTACCCTTAATAATGACTACATGCTGTATTACATCTGCCCCATGCACACTCTTTTCACCCTTATGGTGTATGGTGCACTGGGGATTCTAAACAAATACAATGAAATCGGGTCAGTAATTGCAGCAAAAATAGCTGCATGCTTTTTGATTGTTTTTCTCATATGGGAGGTCCCTAACGTCTTTGATATAGTCTGGAGCCCATTAACATTTCTTCTAGGTCAGTATAGTCCAAAGCTTTTGCTTGGTTCTTTTACTCTTCACCTTCTTTCTTTCAAGATATGTATAATGTATTTCAGCTTGACATTTCCAGGTTATACTGACCCTTCTAAACCAAACTACCCACTGTTGCGTGAGTGGCACTTCCGTTCAGGCCTAGATCGCTACATTTGGATTGTGGGAATGATATATGCCTATTATCATCCCACTGTAAGTTTCGATATATTTCCTATTCATTATTTGTGAGATTTTATGTTAGTGAAAACCAGTTCTTAGAAAAAATAAGTAGCATTAGTAATTCCTCTTTAGAACTAGGCTGGAATACTATTAATAGCACCAAGCTATTAGTGCTATTAGTTTTTTAGCCTTTGGATTGAGAAACGTGCGGTTAGGATAATGTCAAAGGATTAAATCTAACGGGTAAAAATAATCAAAGGGTTAAATCCAACGGTGGAAAACTCGATAGCACCAAATCTTTGGTGCTATCGATAGTATCCCAGCCGGACTCTTCCTCTTTAAGTAAATTTTCATATAAGGTTTCTTGGTGGAGATGATGAAGGTTAATAAATCAAGTTGTATGCTGTTAGGGTTTCAAGTAACTATGCACAATTTGATATAAGAATATCAGTATATGCATGGCAATTCTTTATTGACCCTACTAAGTTCAAGAATGCTTGCTGCTAGATTGAAAGGTGGATGGAAAGACTTGAAGAGACGGAAACACGAAAGAGAATATCGATCAAAACACTTGCCGTGGTGGTTTCTTTAGTGGTACTATTCAAATTTCATTATTAACTCCTACAGACAATAAGTTTTATTTCCTATAAATTATGCAGTGCTGTTTCAATGATAATTGCAGGCTGGATATCTGTGGTACGAGTACATTTACAAGCTAGATAAGATTACCTACAATATGTACCATCCTTATACGTCATGGATCCCAATAACGTAAGCATCTACCCGCTTCTATGGTACATTCTAACTTTCATTTCCATTATATGAACTCATTTGTTTTTTTTTTTTTTTTTTTTTTGTGTGTAAATTAAGTGTTTACATCTGCTTGCGGAACTTCACACAACAGTTTCGGAGCTGCTCTATTACCCTATTTGCGTAAGCAGTCCCTGTTGTTAAATTCTTTCGCTTATTCACATGAGAATTAAATTTCTCAAATTTTGGAAACTCCTTTCTTTGAAGAAAAATTGCTTGATTTACTCTCTTTTTGGATTAGTTGGTTAGGGAAGATCACATTGGAGACATACATAGCTCAGATTCACATCTGGCTAAGGTATGGATGTGGCATTTTCCTACTAATAAATACTGATTACTTGCAGTCCTTGTTAGGATCAACTACTGATTTGAGTTCTGATATCGTATTTTGCAGATCGAGAGTGCCTAACGGGCAGCCCAAGTGGTTGCTTTCAATTATCCCTAACTACCCATTGCTAAACTTCATGCTAACTACCGCCATATATATTACGGTCTGTTTATCACATTTCCGTACATTTAAAAAGAAACATATCTATATTTAATATATTCCAATTGATGCGTGGGAAGATGCTCATTTTCTTAGTTTCATGCAGGTTTCGCACCGGATCTTTCAGTTAACTAACACATTAAAGATGGCAGTTCTACCTTCTCGAGACAACAAACGCCTTACGCAAAACATCGTAGCAGGCATTGTCGTTTCAGTGGCTTTATATTCCTTCTCGCTCGCATTCCTCAATGTTCCAAAACTGCTGGTTTAAGTCATGATTCACTCGATCGGGGTCCAACGTGGGACATTTTATTCGCATGAAAGGGAGCGGTATGTCGCAGACTCGTGCAATCAGAATGTCAGATTGAGTTGGTAAAGTGATGAGTAAAAGCATGGAGAATTTCCAGAGTGTAGATAAATTGGAATATAGTATCCTAAGTCATTACATTGTTTTGTGGAAATATGTAAAGATTTGGGGTGTAATTAATTAGTCATATGGCATCTCAATTTGAACCTTTTTCCTTTTGATCCTTTTTCCTTTTGACTTGAATCCAAACGTAATGAACCGCTAAACAAACTAAACATTAAAGCAAAAAAAAAATAGGGACATTCAACCCGAACATGGCATATAATACTCCAAAAAAAGGGGAACATTCAACTTGGGGGTGGCTTCTCACCGATGAACTGCTTCTCACCGCTCCTTCACCCAATTTCGAGAATCCTATTGTAAGGGAAAGGTGAATTAACTCGCCATTCATATAATGTGCAACATTTAAAACAATAATAAACAAATTAATTAGACCCATCCATGCAATACACAACATTTAAAACAATAATAAATAATTGATTAAACCATCCCGCACCAGAAAGCCTCTGCAAGGAAATGCAATCAATAAAACAACCCATACTCTCACACATACGTTCTGAAAATGTACATAAAATAAAGAGAGACAGGATTGAAAGGCTACAAACAAACGTAGAAAGCGAGCAAAGCAAAATATATTTTGCCAAATACAGAAGGCGAAGCCGTTGAACTTCTGAAATATACCAATACTTTCACAGCGCCGTACATCCAGTTCAACTAGTCCAATAACAATAGAGTCTGCAACTAACATATTAAACAGAAAAGTTAAGAAAAAAGCAAAACAAAAAGAAAAGACAGAACAGATCATCAGATTAAAAGAAAAGGGTAGGTGGCATCCTACAATATTGGAAATATCAGCTTCATATTCCGCGAGATTTCCATGAGCAATTTTTGTTGCGGCCTCGGCGCCGAAGATTGAGCATCGTTGTTTCTTAACATTTTGATGATCTTACGAGCTCATCGAGGGAAATAAGGATACATATATTTTCCAGCAATAACCAAGAAATATGGAGCATTATTTTTTGTTCTTGCTTTCAGCCTTCTCCGCCTTTTCCTTGTCCCGCTTGTTATACAATCTCTCCAGGACGCGCTTGGCCTCGCAAGAGGGAAAATTACTGAGATCGTAGTACTGCTCCGCTATGTCTATTAGCCTGCAAAGAACGATACAAGCGTCAGCAATTTATCAGTTTTGATGTTATCGAAAGAAAAGTATGCTTTTCCAGAAACTATTGTTCTATTTTGGATTTAGAGAGGCCCTTAATTTGCAAATTACATTTAAGTGCAAGTTTGCCGACTACACCATCCTTCAACTTCAGTTATGTGATGCAACCAATAAATTTTTTTTTTAAATCCAACATATAACGAGAAAAGTACCAAAACAACAGATGATCATCAATAAAATCTGTCAACACTTACTAGCAAGTTGTATTTAAAATTCTGTAGGCAATAAATCAGAAGTGGTTCAGAAGTCGAAATTTTTCACAATGATAAGGTATAAACTGAGCACAAATAATGGTAAGGAATGTCCAACCGACAGCCGGAGCATACCATACCCAGAAATTGCAAAATACCCTTATCCCTTGATGAAGCATGGCGAAACTTACATTGTAAATAAATAAATGCTAGCGTTCACAACTGGCTTAAAAGAGTATGAAACTTACCATTCTCCTCGAACATCAGTGACGGTGCGGATGAAATTCCTGCTGGTTAAGACATACTCATTGTAGATGACCCACTCAGGCTTATGACCCATGCAGTTCGAAGGATGAAGATGAACCACCTATGGCCAGTTTAGATGTATTAAAGCAGGTTTCACACAGGGAACAGAAAGGAGATAAGGAAAGTCATAGAACATAGCAAGTACCTGATTATCTTTCACTGTCAAGTAGTGACCTGTTCGTTCTAGATGAGCCACCTGCATAAAGTATCCCGCAAGCAAAGCTTTCCTGATGTTCACATAGTAATCACGGCTGTTGAAATCCGTGCTGCACAGCTTAAGGTTAAATCTTGCCATAATGCGCACGAGCTGTTGCCGCACGTTGTCAGCCGCCTTAAGCGCCCTGTGGTTAACGAAATTCTCGTAGCACCATTGAGGATCTTCATCTGCGGTTTCAAAGCATTTTAAGAACCAATAAAAATGGATAGTGGAATACTTTAATATATAGGCTAAGGATTGTAAAAAACTTACTGTTTTGTTTGTACGCATGATACACGTTCAGGAGCGTAAGGTGATCCCCATCAATGTGGCCGAACCGAGCCTTGGCTTCATCTGCGGCTTTTTGAGCCTCCCTAGGCCGGAGAAAGCAATTGGGTACTAAAGAAAGAAAGTTGTTATCACAGACGAGGCCCACGGTAGGTCAGCAGATTGCATAGAGAGGCGAAGACGAACACCATTTGCTTTGAGAGAGAATAACTGACAAAACTACAACTATCTGCATCAGCCCGAAACTTCTATGACCATGCCGATATCAATGGCTCAAGAAGCCAAGTGCAAGACAGTTGCTGGTTTGACAAGCCCTAAACGGGCAAGTTAAAAAGACATCTAAAGCACATGTAGTGGTTAGTTGTACACATGCTTTCATGCCAGACACAAAGCAATTTGCAGCAAAAATGTCCTAAGAACCGCTCAGCTATAAGCCAACTTTGTTTCTTTTTATTGGTGCCTCTCAATTTTTCGTCATTTTAATTTGAGTTATTTCCGTCAGTCAAATAGCAAGTTATATTAAATTTGACGGCTTTATCAGTCATGCGCCACAAACTATGTTGCAAAAAGCATACGGGATACAGATACAACACAATATGGATACGATGATACGACAAGTTCTGAAAATCTTAGGTTATGATATACACATGAAACTATAATAATTTTTTTTTTTACATATATTATAATTGAAGTAGAAAAAATCTAAAATCTTCAAATAATTTGTTAATGTAAAGCAATTTAGTGACCAACTTGTGTAAAGATATGAACATATTTGACTTTTGTTCATCAATAAACAAAATTAATCAGCCTAGTCATAATTTTTACTTTTTATCAACCATTAATTCATGGTGCAAGTGTCATCCAATTGCAAAGTAACTCTACCTCTATCTCGCAAGTACCGCGTATCCGTCAAGTATCCGGTATATTTTTGGATTTTCAAAAATGTTGGATATTTTATGAAGTAGCCTACACGTATCCGCGTGAGTGTTGGTATCCAGTACATATCCCTCATGATACGGCAGGTAAAATGAAGCATCTGTACATCATAGACCACATACTACTAAAGTGGTCAAGGCAATAAATTTAACAGAATCACAGTTCGAAGAGTGATAGAAATAAGTCAAATAAATTAAAGGACTGACGGAAACAAGTCAAATAAGAAAAAATAGAGCCTATTTAAAAGCGCACCCTATATTTGAGCAGTTATTGGGACATTTTTACCTCATATTGCTAATGTAACAAAAAAAAGGTAGCAGGCATTTGTCAATCAGTGACACGTTCTATGTACTTTAGTTCATAGAACACATACCTGTTTGCAGTATTTGCTGCAATGCTGCAGCAACTTACCTAACAGTTTTAGTTCCTCGGACTATTTATGAAGAACAACAATATAAGCTGTTACATACCTGAAAGCATGGCAGATATCGAGAGGATCTCATTAGAACAGTTAAATTCTGGACTAACAACAAGCATCTTCGACATCTGAGGATCCAACGGAAACTCGCTCATGATTTCACCTAATTTTGTCAAATTACCATCATCATCCAGGGCACCCAAGTAGTTCAAAACCTCTAAAGCTCGCATCAAAGTCTCAGGTGCAGGAGGGTCCATGAAGTCAAAATGGACTAGATCATCAATCCCAAGCTTCTTCAAGGTAAGAACCGTATTTGCAAGATTAGAACGCAGAATCTCTGGGTAAGTCTGTGGTTGTAAGTCATTGTGGAAACTCTTCTCTGTGTAAAGTCGGAAGCACTTTCCTGGCTGCGTTCTACCAGCACGACCAGATCTTTGATGAGCACTTGCCTTGGATATTGGAGAGACTAGTAAAGACTCTACACGTATCCGTGGGTTATAAACCTTCTGTTTTGAAAATCCAGGATCAATGACATAAACTATACCATCAATGGTCAGAGAAGTTTCTGCGATGTTAGTGGAGACGACTATTTTCCTTCCAGCGGGGCCATCCTCTTTAAGCGGCGCCGGGGCGGGCTCAAAAATTTTCTGCTGCATTGCTGGGGGTAATGTAGAATAAAGAGGCACAACTTTCACAGGACCAACCTGATCACCCATATTATTTACTTCCTTCGTAATTTTACGGCATGCATCTTCAATCTCCTCCTCTCCAGTAAGGAACACTAGTATGTCACCTGGAGGCTCGCACATGTGTATCTGCACAACTGTTCTGATGGCAGCTTCCATATAATCTCTTTCAGGATCCTGTGTATAAAAAATTTCAACAGGATGCAGGCGTCCAGGCACTTTCATTAATGGTGCGCCACTGAAGTAACCTTGAAATTTCTCAGCTTCTAGTGTTGCACTCATCACAACAAGTTTAAGGTCGGGCCTGTTCTTCAGAACTTCTTTCAGAAGCCCAAACAGAACATCTGTTGCCAAAGTTCGCTCATGGGCTTCATCAAGAATTATCACCTTATATCTCTCGAGAAGTGGATCAGCCATCGCTTCTCTCAAAAGCATACCATCGGTTAGGTACCTAACACAAATTAGCACAAAATATAATGAAATTGAGATTGTTAGATCAAAAAAGATACTGCACAGGATTACCAGAAAAAATAATGACATATCAAAATATACGACTATTTTTTTTTACTTCATACAGCAAGGATTCAAGTAGCTTACTTGAGAATAGTTTTATGACTACTACAATCTTCAAACCGAATGCTATAACCGACTTCCTCTCCGATTGTCACATCCATCTCCTCTGCCACTCGACGAGAAACAGACATGGCAGCAACTCTACGAGGTTGGGTGCAAGCAACAACCGGACGCTTACCCAAGTCATCAGCTTCCAGAACAAATTGAGGAATCTGTTTCAACAGATGTTTTCCATTCGTCAGACAAAGTATACACAATATACCTAGCAGAATCTACAGAACTAAGACTACCAAACAACAAATTCTAACTACCAAAACATCAAATTACGTCCTCCAATCAAATACATTTACAGCTAACTAACAATCGCTAATATAATTGTTCTAATTAGATTGTTCCATCCATGTATGGTTCCGCAACTTCAAGCTTTTCCCCTAAATACCGCTTATACCACCAACTTATATACCTCACACTAGGGCTTTTCAAACCAAAAGTTTTAATATCAAAATCAAGCATAAGCAAAGATCAAATTTTACCAGTTCCTACGAAACTACTAATATCCATCATTCATCAGCAAGGAAATCATAACCAAAACAGAATCTTTACACGGAACACCCAACAACAACACCAAACCTAAAAGAAGATATTGCAAAGAGAGGTCTCTTACCTGAGTGGTCTTCCCGCTACCCGTCTCTCCAACCAGGATAAGCGTTTGATTCGCCCTGAGAACCTGCAAGAACTCCTCCTTCTGGTGCCACACGGGGAGCGTCCTCCTCTTCTCCAGGATCTCGAAGTACCTCGCAGAGTACGGGCGCCCGGTCCACCTATTGATCGCCGGGTTCACCACGGCACCGGGGGCAGCGGGGGCAGCGGAGCCATTGCTGGACCTCGCGAGCTTCGCCGAGACGGAGGTCTCGTCGACGACGTCGAAGAGGCTCACCTTCCGCTTCCGCTCCATCGACAACGCGCCGCCGAGTTAGGATCCAATCCGAAACCCTAGAAGGGGCGAAGGGGGGCGAGAAAGGAGAGGATCGATGCTAGGGTTTCAATGGCGCGGAGGGCTAGGGTTTGTAGGGGATCTCGAGATCGAGGGGGTGAGGGTTTTGGATATCTCTGGAGAGTTCTTCTGAGATGGAAACCCTAGCGTCGGAGTCGGAAACGCAACGGGGAGGTATTTATAGAAAACAAGTGCGGCGGTGTAGAATTTTTTAATAAATAAAGTTTTGAATAAATAAATAAAACTTAATTATAATAATTCATCAAATCAGCGTTTGTAGTCCAACGGTCAGGATAATTGCCTTCCAAGCAATAGACCCGGGTTCGACTCCCGGCAAACGCATAATTAAAATTTTATTTTTTAACCTTTTTATGTGTCATTGGATTGGGCCGGATCTCAAAAACTAAGACCCAATTTCGCTTATTAGGTCCGGCCTAGTTTACTACATTGGGCCGCTTCTCGATAACGAGGGCTCAACAAACTCGGGCCGGGTTGGAGTGCTCGATGTGCTTTGTTGTTGATCCGACCCGAACTATTCTTAGAGCTCATAGAAAATGAGCCATCTCATAGCATTAGCTCTATTTTCAAAAATTGCATTTAGCAAACGCAAAAACGCCATAGATGATACCATTCACTTCCTAGATGAAATTTACTATGTACTTCATCACACCTCATCGATAATAAATTTTTTATCTCTAGATCGCGTATTTTTGTTTCCTTTCAAATTTTTTAGAAGCTCTAAATTTGTATACAAAGACGCACATGTTCTGCTCGAAATAGGATGAAAAATTTTAGAATACAATAGATATATTGGTGATGTGACGTAACAAACTAATCAAAATTTTTTTAAAAAATATATATGTCCCATCATAATTATAAAAAAATATTTTTATTGTACTTTTGTTTGAAAAGAATAAAGGTAATTGACTTGTTATTAATGCTTTGGTGCAAATATGGTAGTGTAGAATTCCGCAATAGGATGGGACTTGAGTCACGCTTCCCGATGAAAGGGGTTGTCACCAACAGTTACAGGCACTGGTGGTGTGCTGCCACGTTATTCCTCAAACCAGCCATCAAATGCCAAAGAAGACACCGTAAAAACAAGATGCACCGAGATCATATTGTAGCTCAAAGTGAGTCACACCCAGGTACGGGTCTAAAGCACACACCTCTTCCAGCATGTGGAGGGTCCCAGGCCATAAAAAATCCAAAGCAATTTTCCAAAAGAAACACCGACCGTCCGCAAGTGGTAAAAAAATTAATAATTAGTACTCAAAGTTTCAAGTTTGAATCCTAATTGATTCACATTTTCAACTAAATTTATTTCTGAATAAAATAAATAAAACACCTAGCGTGTTATCTGTCTCTTAAAAAAAGAAAAAAAAATTCAAAAGAAAGATACCACTATATATGTTGGGGAAAAATAGTGTGTAGGGAGAAAAAAGTGAGAGGTGGACCCCCCCCCTACTCTTCCTACCTCAATGAGAAAATTCTACATGCATCTGAGAATTAGTCTCCATCCCCTTACACATATTAAGTAAGATCAAACTCCCAAAGAGGGGAGAAAGAGGGAAACAAAATGGGGAGGGTCCTGGCCTGGGTGCTCCGGTGGTGGCCGGAGTTCGGCTTCTCCGTTCGGCTCTCGAGCATCGCGCGATCGGTCGTCATCTTTCACTGGCCGGAGCGCCTCGACTTCTCGAACCTCACCGTGCCGGAGATCGACTTCTCGGTGTTCGACGCCGTTCTTTGGCCCGTGGTGGTGGCTTTTGAGTCCGTAGCGTTGGTCACCATGTTGTGCTTCTACTTCACCTTTTGTGGTTGCACCTTGTGAGCTCCCCGGCCCCTAGTAGTCAATTACTATGGAGTTTTTTAATTGGTGTTCGATCCATTAGTGTGAAAAAATCTACTTAGATGTTGATGATGAAGCTCCAGGAGACGCAGGGTTTTTTGTGAAGTGTGAAAGGGGTTGCACAATTTTATGCTGGGACTTATCCATGGTTGTTGTCCCTTTTTCTTATTATTATTATTACTAGTCGAAGCAAAGTTATAATAATTGAATTTAAGCTCTGTATTAATCGTAGCTCCAAACGCTAGTTACTTACTTATCTTGGCACTATATACTTTTAGATATTGATTAATTATTGTACATATAATTGTTAATTATAATTCTGGACCCATTTCGTATTATATCAAATTTTTTGATTAGTTAAATTCCCGAAATGAGAATTGAGTGCTCGCCTCTCATAAGCTTTATTCAGAATCTCTTCTTCTGAAACTCAAATTCATTACCTTTCAAAATCCTCACCCAAATATATTATCTTTGGGGTAACAATAATTTAGTGTGAATTGTAGGACTTATTGAGTTAATTATAATGAGCCTATTTATTATTTGGGATTTGCAATTTAGGCTATATAATTTGATGAAGTCAAAATCTTATATTTTTATGTTTTCTTGTTATGTATGTGGCTTCTTATTTGTAAGTCTTTGGATCATGATTCTTTTGATCTAAAAGTCTATGTTGATAGTTTTTTTTCTTAGGAGTCAAAGTGAAATATTAAAATATTTTAAAAAAAGAACAGAGAACTAGAGAGTGAGAAAAGAAGTGGGGGAAAAGAGAGGAAATTCTAGAGCTTGGTTTTAATCTTAATTCTATCAAGAAGGAGATGAGATCTTCCTTGTGAGATGTGATTTATACCATTTCGGTGAAGTTAGAGATTGTTGGAACTTCTTTTTTATATTTTGGAGTTAATGCGATATTTTTTTTCATTTGAATCTCTCTTACAATCTCGAAGTTTGTAGTGGAAGTTTTTTTTTGCATTGTTCTTTTGTGGATATAGATATAGTCGAACCACGTAAATCTTTATGTTATTGTGATTTATTTATTTTGTTATTACTCTTTGTGATTGGTTCTTTATTAAATACTTGTAGAAAGTGGATTGTGAAATTGTCTACCAAATATTTGTAAAATTACCATCAATATTTTTTACCCTTATTTTACAACAGTACCTACTCCCGGTAAAAGCACATATTGGAACACTACATATTTTCGAAGTACATAAAAAAAAGGGTTTATTCCCAATCCTCTCATTGTGTGTTTAAATCACTAATCAATGTACTCATGATCATCAGGTAATTAACAACGTAATTGACTCAGACAATTAAAAGAAATGGAGGCCAATTAGATGCCTTTGCTATTTTTTTTGAGAAAATGTAGCAAGCTATCTGCTTCATTCATTAGGCAAAATGAACTAAGCAAACAAGATGAAAACAGTTGGGCTTTCTTAAAAAAATATATAACAAAAAGAAACAAAAAAAAAAAAAGATAAAAAAAGAAAGAAAAATAAAGCAAAGAAGGAACAAGCGGTGGAGAAAGATGGAAAAGGGACAGATGACGGAGGAATAGGGATTAGGCGATTAAAGAATGTTGATCCAAGAGGCAAGCAGGAGTTTGACGCATTCAATCGACCGGGGAGGGTTGGAGAGTTTAGCTCAGAAGATAATATGATTCTTTTCTGCCCAAACGATCCGCCAGGTTGCTGTCAAAAAGGTCAAACCTTTAATCTCTTTGAAGCATCGCTAATGTTAGTTATCCTTAACCAGAGAACGCGGACGTCGTCGGGAAACTCCGTGAGGACTTCCGAACTGTCAGCGCATAGGAAAAGGTATCTAAAAGAAACGCAATTGCATAATAGGTGATCACAGCTTTCCGCGTTAAGAGTACAAAATACACACTTTTGATCCACCCACCGGCCTCGAGCAAGCAGTCTATCAACCGTAAAAATTCTTTTGCGAAGAAGTAGCCAAATAAACACTTTAATTTTAGTTGGAGCTTTCAGTCCCTAGATGAACACACTCGTCGGATCTCCCTGTCCAACATCAATGAGAAACATATAATTGGATTTAACAGTGTAGCTGCCTTCCCTATCGTAGTAGTGTTGAGAGTGGTAGCAAAATAATCCACACCTTGTATTATTGTGGTAATGAGATACCCACGCAGAAGTAAACAGGAGAATAATAAGACATTTAAAATGTGAAAGTGAAAGATGTTGACACCCCCTTTTTCTTGTAATTAATTGACATGTGAAACTTGCTGGGTTGTTTTGTTCTATCCTTTCAAAATTTCGATTATTACATTATATTAAAACATTGTTTATTGATAGCTTAAGCGTTTAAAGATGAACGATTGTTTTATATTACTTCATGTGAGGTTGTCGGCTCGAGTCCCATCAGCCATTTAATCTCATTTGTTTTTTTCTATTTGATTTAAGTTAACATCTCGAATATATTGAAACGTACCTAATGTCACGTATCCTCCTAAAAACCGTATTTAATTGTTTGCACTTATGAGCTAATATCTATTTAAAATGGATGAGATGTTTCACAAGATAAAAAGATATTTTAAGAGCAACTTTTTAAATTATTCTAGTAAAGTAAATGCGAACCAGATTTAGAATATTTCTCTTTAATAATAGAAAGTGTTGTCCAAATAATGCAACTATTTGGAGAGAGGAATTAATACTTCTAAAGCTAATTTTGATGTTATATATCGTAACAAAAAAAATCTAAATCATTACTAAATATAATAATGTATCTGCTCTGACAATATTAACAAGAGTTTAATTTTACAGAAAATACGGTGTCCCACATCAACTAATCAAGATATTAACACCTCAATTATTAATTAAATATGATTTATAATGGTATCAACTAGGCTATTATCATCATCCACACGTATACCAACACGAGTCTCACGAGAGAAAGAGACATCAAAGAAGTGAGAAGGGTAGATCCCCTGCATTCATATTAACTACCACCAGAACTGGGTGTGAGAAGCCAATTCCCTTCGCCCTCATGCCGAATTCGAGTTTCCGGTGGCTCGTACTCGACTTCGCCAGCTTCTTGCCGAGCTGGGCCCTAACGCCGTACTGGTGGTGGCCGGATCTTCGGTTTTCGGTGGTGGACGACATCCTCTGGGCCTTCGTCGTGGCTGTCGAGACGGTCGCGATTGTGTTGATGATGTTCTTCTTCTTCGTCTTCTGCGGTTGTAGCTTTTAAACA
Organism: Ananas comosus; assembly: GCF_001540865.1. Lineage (NCBI taxonomy): Eukaryota > Viridiplantae > Streptophyta > Magnoliopsida > Poales > Bromeliaceae > Ananas > Ananas comosus. The sequence continues at coordinate 8,202,592 of NC_033638.1, read as the reverse complement.
TACAATTGTGAGATTAATTGTTCTCCTTTTTTTTTTTTTGTTTTTTTTGTTGGTTGGTAGCCCTTTGATAGATTCCACCACTTGAAAGATGTATAATTTTTGGAATTTGATGTGACTTGATCTACATGTTGGAGTTGAACACTTCATGATCCTCTCATTGATTAGTCTTCATGATCCTCTCATTGATTAGTCATAATTCCTTTGAATTTCTTCAATAATTTGCTCACAAAGAAAGTGGACAAAACTTCAAATCAGTTATGCATATGTATATTTAGATAGTTTACTAGCTTTATTATACATAAATTGCTGTTAAAGGTTTGTTAATCATCTCTCTTTGTATATTAACTTGAGCCGAATTGGTTTTCCGAACCAGGACTTCTCCGTATGTTTACCACTTTTCGTCCATATATGTGCTTTTGTTATTCGATTACTTCTAAATTTATTCGCGCGTTAAGTTTTTACCAAACATCAGACTTTTTAATATTGTCAAATTATTCGGAATGTTTGGCTTCATTTGATGTTATTATCAGTCTTTAGATTTTGTTTAAGAATACATTTTTGGCATTTGTGAATTTTTTTTTTTTTTTTAAAAAAAAAAACAATGGTAAACAAGGTACAGGATTTAATGGGCCATGAGGAAGAAGCCCAAAATAAATTGAACGAAGATCCTACGTGGCCCAACTCAGCCCACCAATTTTCAAACATCTCACCGAACTATCTCGAATTCCGCGAATTGTGGACTGATTCGCGAAATTCAAATTTTCTTGGGTCCTCTCGTTATTTTTTTTTTTCCACGGGTACCCACACTTCCATATAAACCCTTCGTCCCGATATTTTATTATTCTTCCCACCACTGTACGCGATCGTTGTCATCACAACCATTCCCCTCCAAACCCTCCGATCGCCCAATCCCGAGCGTCCGCTCCCGTGTATGGCATATGCGCACCACCCGAATCATCGAAGGATCGTCGTCCCCGCGCGGCAGTCCCTGATCGAGCCCGGAACCCTAACCCTACCCGCTCCTCCTCCTCCGCCGCCGCCGCCGCCGCCGCTGCCGCTGCCGCCGATCGTCTATGTCCAGGTCCCCTTCTCCGCCCTCGGAAACCCTAGCAATCGGTATCATGCGCCGTTCCCGGCGAATCCGACGGTGGCCGTCCCCGGTCCCGTGTTGTTGCGCTACGATCCCGCGTTTTTGATCCAAATGGATGACGAGAGGACTCGATCGCTGCTTCGGGTGATTGCAACATCTATTCCCTCTCCCATTTTCTTAGATTATTTTGTTTTTTTTTCTTGTTGATTTCATATGGTTTTGTGGTAGTTTATGGCTAATGAGGGTCTCGAACCTTCTCCGGAGGAGGAGATGAAGAGGAAAGAAGTTATCAATCAGCTTAAAAAGGTAAGGAAACTCGTATAGCACTTCTCCTGTTTTCATTCTTTTGTCGAATTGTAGAACTCTTGACTAGAGCAATGATTACATGGTAATAATTTGGTTGTTAGGGTTTTACACGTATCTAATATCGTATTAGATGATCTCATAGCTGGGGCATCGAAAAGCAGCTTGGACTAGATAATTTGTGCTCTTGTAAATAATTTTTTGCCATTTACTTGACAGAAGGGAATTGGATTTTGTTTCCTTTTCTTTTGGTATCATTGGTTATATATTTGTGTTGCTAATGTTTTAATTATGATTTTGATGATGTATCCGAATGCAGATAGTTTTGCACTGGATCAAAAAGGTTGCATGGCAGCATGGTCTTCCCAAGGAATTGATTCGTAGTACAAGTGCGACAATTTTGGCGTATGGTTCATATGGCCTAGGAGTAAGTAACGTTGATTATCCGTGCATTCACGGATGTACTTTTTAGAATAGTTGACTTCCAGAAAAAGGGTAGCTGTCTTTATTATTCTACCACATGATGCAGACTGATGAGTATCTTGCAAATTTACTGGATTTTGGTTTGGCCCAAAAAAAGAGAAGAAAGAAAAGAAAAGATAAAAAAGGAGCAAGCTTGCACATGGAGAGAAGCAAAATAATATATAGAATTTAATTGTAATTTTGGTCTGTAATTCTAGGAATTTTGATGCACTTGAAATCCTTATAAGAATCTTAGACGTCAAAAACTTATATAGTAGGTTTTGATGCACTTGGAATGCTTATAAGCATCTTAGACGTCAAAAACTTATATAAGTAGGTTTTATTTGAAAAACATAGAACGTACTCATTCAATGTGCTAGGTCTGATTGGTATGTGGACATATAGACTATACACTCCACCTAACTAATTTCTTGGATGCTAGTACACTACATTTATTTTCTGCATGAATCAGAAAATCCTACATTTTTGTCATTTGTATAGATGGATTTTACTCAGAAGAAGCTTGCCTCCTTGCATGTCACGTGCGTGTTTCTATGCATTGAATTTCATGAAACATTTGAATACTTTTTTTTTTTTGGTCATTTTGATCGAGTCTAGAGCCAGATTTTTGTTATGTACTGTGATACCACCTTGTTTTTTATGTGTCGAAATGAAATGTCTTTTACTTTTTGTGGATCTCTTTATCGGTAGTCTGTATCTTTACTTCTTGGCTATGTATGTTTATCTGTCCTTGCCACTTTTTTGAATATGTGTAATTATGTTCATAAAATATGTTATCCAGACTCTTAATTCCTTCTTTTTCAGTATATTTTAGTTTTGTTCTCTCAGTCAAGCCACATTTGGCTTCGTGAGAGTAAAGTGGTACACATGGGCATAAGGTGCTGTGGAGAACATTGATTTTTTTTCCAATAAACCAATCCGCATGATGCCAAAGGAAACTGTTGTTTATTGCATAAAAAAGTGCACCTTGCCACATCTTTACTGCAGTACCTTCTAGGTGTTTCTTAGAAGTAGTTTACAGCACGTGTGTCTGGCTGCCACTTTTCACAGCCAAAGATAGCCTCAGTATATTGCAAATTTAATCCTTTTCTTTTAATTATTTTAGGTTCATGGACCTGAATCTGATATTGATGCACTATGTATTGGGCCTCACTTTGCGTCGCTAGAAGTGAGTTTTCTGTTCTTGTCTTGTTGCTCGGATATGAAGCATAGTTTCTTACTTTATTGTTATTCCAAAAGTTAAAGGTTTGTTGATTTTTTAGGAGGACTTTTTTGTTGTTTTGCGAGAGATGTTTGAGAGGATGCCAGAAGTAACAGATATTCACTGTGTCAAGAATGCTAAAGTTCCGTTAATGCGCTTCAAATTCAATGGAATTTCAGTTGATTTTCCCTATGCCCAACTTCAAGTTGTCTCTGTTTCTGAGGTAAGTACCTTGGATCTAGATAAAGATTATGCTCCTATTAGTATTAGTTCTGATCTACTTATGCCACAGATATTTCTCTTTATGTTTCTTTTGTCTTTTTGGTTCCTATTTTGGTCAATGTACGGGCTTCTGCAATCCCTAACTTTGTTTTGGGAAGTGTTGGACATGCTAGCCGAGGTTTGTCAAACATGCCTTTAGTGGGCTCTGATGGACTGGCACATACCGCACATGACTTTCTGGTTTTGTCGTGCTACCAACATGCTGACATTTTAGGCTTCTTATTGAAATATCTTTTTCCATGAAAAGTTGATAATATGAGTTTTTGAAGCACGTGGAACTCATTGAATGTGTGAAAATAATAAATAAGATGAGGATGGACATGTTCCAAGCAACATCCATTTGCCAATGCCCCTCTAGCATGGTGTGTTTACCTAATGCTACCTGGAATGTGCAGTCTAGAAATTCCATGATGTTATCATGTTTCTTCCTCTTGAACTCAAAGTACAGCACTTAATCATGTTTCTTCCTCTTGAATCTGATTTCATTTTTAGATCATAAATCCTTATAAGCTGTCACTTCAAACATATGTGCACTTAATTTCCAGGTAAGTGCAAATGCGCAGTTGATCATTTGCTTGCTGGTAGATTTTGTCAGGAATTATGAACATTAGTTTGTAATCTGTACAATGCAAGGCCTTTTCTTTAGCATTTTTAGCTTCTCACTAATTCTGGAGTTGAAATTGCAGAACATAAATATATTTGACCCCCTTTTACCAACAAAAGTTGATGAGCCTAGCTGGAGAAGTCTGTCTGGAGTGCGTGCCAACACTCGGATTCTTCAATTAGTGCCTCATTTAAAGGTTCAGATTTGGACTCACTAAACTATTCTAGGACACTTTTGATTAAGTTAGCTGCATCTGATTTGTTCTTTTCCTTGTTATGACTTGTGAGTCAACAGTAGGCTACACTCATTTATGGCTTTTTTTGTCCATAAAATGCTCTCTTATGGTTGTTTGGACTCAGCAATTATTGCACTTCTACTGTTTTTATTTGCTTTTTTCTTTGCATTTCACTGCACAACATTGGCTGTGGAGTTCCAATTTTCTTTATTGATGCTACTTTGTTCGTTAAATTAATGTTTGACCAAGTTGCAAATGCCTGGCAGGATTTTCTTATTATCTATGTATTTTGTATTTACATGTTCTATGTTCATCTTTTCCGAGTACCAAATCATATTCACTTTTCTGTTACTTTTTATAAAATAAGATGTCAGGTAGTTTTTATTAATCTTTTTTTTGTATTATATAAATTATTTCTTTGTTGTGAATCTTACTTTTGTTTTTCGAAATTGAACTGCAGAATTTTCAGGCTTTGTTATGTTGCATTAAACTATGGGCAAAAAGACGTGGAGTTTATTGTCATGTGTGGTTTGGCTACTTCATCCTTTGTTAGCTTTGTTATGCTTTTGTTAAAAGATTAGTTATGCTTCCTAAATCTCTAACTGGTTTACTTCAATATCTCTTGTTGCTTTTTCAGTTATTTGGCTTCTTCGGTGGGATTCATTGGGCGATACTTGCAGCTTACATTTGTGAAAAGCACCCTAATGCAAGTGTTAATACTCTCTTGACTGTTTTCTTTGAGACCTTTTCTCAGTGGCAGTGGCCCAAGCCAGTAATTCTCCAAGATCGATCAATTCCATACAGAGATCCTGATGGCCGCTCTCTTATGCCTATTATGATGCCTTGTAGTCCTTTTGAATTTTGCAATTCCAATGTCACGAGAAGCACCTTTAACAAAATTAGGACCGAATTGCTGCATGGTTATGTTTTGACAAGGGTATGCTGCTACTCCCATTTGAATTCCAGTTCCATTAGTATGCTGCTATGGAGCTAATCATGCTTTGGAATAATAGCCTGCCCAAAGTGGTTGAAACTTTTACTACGTTTATTTGGAACTTAATCGGTTTCTAGGCTAATGCCTTGAAAATCGAACTTGCATAGGCACATCGTTATCTGTGAGTTATCTAACTATAGGATATTTTAGTGAAGCTGCGTGGACATGTTACCTTTGCTCCTTCTATCTTTCACTTCCTCCGTCTTTGTGTGTGTTTTTGCAAGGCTATTGCCAACATTTATATGACTTAAAACTTCATGAGATTCGTGTCTCAGGATGCTATAAGAATTTTACATGTAGTATAACTTTATTGGCATGTAACTCTATCAGATATGTTTCTTTGGTGTATTGATAAATTCGCAAATATTGTCAATTAACTTCTGGGTATTTTATTATTTTAGTGCACTTAAATACTTGGAAAACCACCAACAACTTAGTAGTCCTAACCTCTTCGAGAACTAAGTCCTAGGTTCAAAAACTGCAGTGCTTAGGTTGCAGTAGACCAAAGCATCACTTCTATTGTTCTATGTTGCAGAATCCCGGAAGGGTGGATTTTGAGTGGAATTGTCTGTTCGAAGTGTATCCTTATGCAACACATTATGCTTATTTCCTTCGGATTTTCCTTGCTGCTCCTACTGTTGACGAATTAAGCGATTGGGTTGGATGGGTGAAATCACGCATTCGCAGTCTTCTTCTCAAGGTTCTTTTTCGTCTGCCGCTTACTTTGCTGTCGATCTCTCTCTTTTCTTTGAGAAAAGTTGTTTTGCATTTCTTTTTCGTGACTTCTCTTTTAGTTGATACCTGATTAGAGATCAAATCATTGAACCCTTTCTTTGTCGAGAGAATAATATAGAATAGAGTTTCAAAGCTTGCAATCACCAGATTATCATCATCAGTTTGTTTGTTACTCTTCTGGAAAAAATTTAAAAATTTTAATTGACGCTTGGCTTTGCAGTTAGAGAGCATGCAGATACACTGCGACCCGAACCCAACCGAGTATGTGGATCATAACATCGCTGAGCCTAACACTGTGTTTTACTGGGGGCTATCTATCAAAAGAGGCACCTTCATCAACATCAATTCAGTCAAAGAGGACTTCATGAGAAGTCTCAACAACGAACATTACAGCGAGGAAAGAGTCAGCCGCTATAAGCTGAAATTGTCGCTTGTTGACTCCTTCCGGCTTCCCAAAAGCATGCGATCTGTATCGGGTGGGTGCAAAGCTTGCCAGAGAATATTTGATCCAATTCAATGGAGAAAACCTATGTACTCGCAGTGTTGGCCGCACTACCTTGTTGGTTACGCAGCAACAGATAGAGAATATCAGGATGCTGTTGGGTGAGAATGTTTTATCCTTCTCCGTTGGGTTTGCACTTTTTAGTTTTGTGGTTTGAGTGGGGAATTCGCCATTTGGGCCCGAAGTATATGGCAAATTAGTCTTTTCTAGGATTTTGCCGTTCGGGATATTAATGTTTTTGTGGGTTGCATGTGTAGAGAGAGAGCGAGAGAGCATGCAAAGAGTTCTACAATTTAGGCTGAAATACAGTATGCATTTTGGGGTTCGGTGCTGACAGAACCTTGTGAAATGACCGGCTTGTTGTAGAATGCAAGTTCTCTCGGTCTTTTTATGCGCAATTACTATTTTACCCAGAGAATAAAAATGTACATACATGATTTTTACTGTATTATCCAGAGAATAAAATGTGTGTGTATATATATTTCAAGGATTATATACAAGTATGTGATATATCCAAGGAAGGCAACTGTATTCTAGCCTCAATTTTCACTGGTATTGCCATCAAACTGTATTTATTTATTTTATTCCAGGGTTAATAAATCCAGTAAAAACTGCTAATTCTGTGCGCGATGCGCACCGCGCTTATTGTTAGTTGCTGCTTTCTTTTATCATGTTTTCTGAATATGTGGTAGCCTGATCTGCTTGTTGACGTTATTTGCTATTAGAATCTTGTTCACTTTTGATGGTTGTACAGCTGTAACTTGTTCTGTTTGTGTGTTATTGGATTTCTAAATATGCTTTTGGTTGTTCTTTTTTACAGGCTTATAGCAGTTACAAATATCGATGAGAGCAGCAGTTTTTTTTTCATATATGGAAGAAACAAAAATTTCGTCTCTCTTTAACAATACTGTAATGTAACGATACATTTTTTTGCCCCTTTTTTTTTGGAGTTTTTTTTTGGAGTTTGATGAGATGATTAGTCGAAATCGACAAGGGCAAATTATAACGTCGGTTTTTTTTTAAAAAAAAAAATTTGGGTGTTCCTTTAACAGGAAACAAACGGTTTTGCTATATTTGGATTAACCAAGTTGGTTGGTTGGTTCGTTAGTTTCTTGCATCTTTCGAAGGAACACGACACGGCCGATACGTGGGCGGGGCCAAAAATTGCGCACGCGTCCGTGCACGGCTACTTAATTTTTATTTCTCAATCTTTTTAAACTCATAATTTTCAATATATGCAATTTATTTTTTCCAAGTTATCAATCGCACCCAACATGTTTTTGCATTTTAATTTTCCTTTTTTTTACGATAAATAAAATAAAAATTGGTTAATGGCACTCTCGTTATTTTCTGCAAACGCAGACCCGTTTACGACCGGGCCGTATCTCGACTCCGGTTTTCCAGCGTCCGGTTCGGCGCCTCTGCTCGAAACCGGTCCGGTTTTGGTGACGCTGTACGCGGCGCCGCGGCCCCTCGCCATCATTCTTTTCGCTCCGCCGAACACGTCCACGCGTACCAATCTGATTGGGCGGAGTTGGGTTTGGTCTACTTCACTAATACTAAAGTGAATATTCAATAGATAACAGGAGAAATATATAGTTTATATTAATATATAGAGTAGGGCTAGAATACTTGTAAAAGTATCATGGGGATGATACTTATGTATTTTTAGCCCTTGGATGGAGAGATGTGAGGTTGAGATGATGGTGGTAGGTGGTGTGGTATGTGGTGGTAGGTGGAATAGTGTTTAATCCAAGGACTATTAATAATCAAAAAGTAGATCCAATGGCTTAAAACCTAATAGTACCATGATGGTGATACTTGTAAAAGTATCATAGCTCAACTCTTAATATATATATATACAGAGTAGAGCTGTTGTGCTCAAGAGCACGGCCTCCTGAGCCGTTTTCAATGATGGAATTTTCGAATCGACGATCGGTTCCGTTAGACTTGATTTAGGGTATTTAAAGTTTCTAGAAAATAATTTTTGCGATTTTTCGATATCATTTATCTAGTGATTGAAAGATTCAAAATTCATAATTTTTAATGGTTGATATCTGCCGTTTTCAAGTTTAACGGTGAACAAGTATTCAAATCAAATGAAATTTTGATACAAAATTTTTTATATTATCTACAACAAGATCAATATTTCTGATCGAAAATTTTAGTGCTATATCACTACTTTTTATAGGATTTTTATTTTTAGCAGTTAAAAATTATTGATTTTGAATCCTTTTGATTGCTAGGTAAATGATATCGAAAAACCGTAAAAATTATTTTCTACAAACTTCAAATATGCTAGATCAAGTCTAACGGAGCAGATCGTCGATTCAGAAATTTTATTATCGAAAACGGCTCAGGAGCATAGAGGCCTCTGTGCTTCTGAGAGCACAGCAGCCTTGCTCTATATATATATAAATTTAAAAGGGTTAAAAGGTATAATATAATATGTTAATTGTGTGTCCTTTGTAAAATTACTTGCCACAGTGGGAACAAAGTTCCGCGGCGACTTCCGTTTTCCTTGACCAGTGTTGCTCACAAGGGCATTTTCGTCATTTCAGGTCGCTAACATCCTCCGCGTCACTCTCTTCGCTGTAGTATAAATTGAAGGGGAGCCGCTCTCGTCTCCATTAATTCCCACTCTCCTCTCCCTTTCTCTCTCTCTCTCTCTCTCCCAAAGTAAGAGCAAAAGGGGGACTCATCCCACCAGGTTCGATCCCCATTCCCATCTCCTCCTCAATCCCTACCTTGTTCTCTCCCGTGATCGAAACCCTAAACCCTCGATCGATCGCGATTCCTACAGGATCGATCGATCCATGGCCCCGACGAACACCTGGTTCTCGGTCCCCTTCCCCACCATGGAAATGCTACTCCGACCTTGCTCCTACGATCAAATCGACCCCTCCCTCGCCGCCCCCGCGCCATACCAACGCTACGACCAGCTCCTACCTCAGGCGACGAAGATGGAGGCGATCGTCGTCGGCGACGGTGAAGGATCGGCGCCGGAGCCTTTGGATCCGAGCACCGAAACCCTAATCGGAGCTCCGGGCTCGTCGGCGCCGCCGCCGCCGCCGAGGGGGGAGGAGGAGGAGGAGGAGAGGAGGGTGGGGATGGGGTCGGTGCAGAGGACGTCGGTGTACAGAGGAGTAACGAGGTATGGTTATGAGAAGAATCAAAGGGATTTAAATTTAAGCTTAATTAATGAGGTGATTGAGGGGCTAATTGATATAATCATGAAGGGTATTAACTATTAATTAATCACTATTATTAATAATTAATTTAAGTACATGAGGGGTGGGTGACGTGTGATAGAGTTCGTTGTGCGCTTTACACGTGCAGGCACAGGTGGACGGGGCGGTACGAGGCGCACCTGTGGGATAACACGTGCAGGAGGGAGGGCCAGAAGCGGAAGGGGAGGCAAGGTAACGTATACACGCACGTGCGACACCAGCTTTTTATTTATTTATTTATTATTATTTATTATTATTATCCAAGAGTTATTCGGCGCATTTGGCATTACAACATATTTTTAATTTCTTTTCAAATAAAATATTTATAGAAAATGGTATAAAAGAGAATGACTGATTCCTTATACTTTTTAATACCTCTAAAATATTTATTTAAAATTATTATTTTAATCATCATGACACTTAATAATTGATACCCAATATTTTAAATTTAAAACTAAGTTACTTTATATTTTAAAGTTTATTAAAGAAAATGAGTGAAATAGATCGCATCGTTTTTTTTTCTGAATAAATTGTTATCGACTAACCAATCGCTACCAAAAAAAAAAAAAAACACTACTATCTTAAATTATGTAAAATTAATTTTAAAAAAAATTAAATAATAATAATAATAAACAAACGACAACTTAATAAATACTGCTTAATTATTTTCCTTTTGTCTCCTTTCATTGTTTACACTTAATAAATCACTCTTGACTTCAGTGGATTAAGGCTGTAATACTAAAATTTCGGTGCACGAGATGTTTAGAATAGATAGTTAATATCTTCCTCAAAAATCAGATCTAGATTTTGAAATTCTTTTTAAAAAATTACTGGGATACTCGAAAAAATATATAGAGAGGCTTGTCTTAGGCGTACTTACTATATATTGGGAGGAGATAGTAGGATTTGATGGAACGATGCCTTGAATATAAGATACTAATACATACGGCCTCTAAGGCCTAAGCGCAAGCGGTAAAGAACTTGTTGCGGTAAAGAACTTGTTGATTGGTTTTAAGTTCAAATTCTAGTTAATTTATATTTTTAACTAAGTTTGCAAAGTTGGTAGCATATTATCTATCTTTCAAAAAAAAAAAAAAAAAATTAATAATGAAATTTGGCCATTTAAATCTTTAGAAATAAATAATTATTTTATGAGGTTCTATAATTTTTTTTTTTCCTGGACTTATAAATTTCTCCTACTTTTTTCCATTTATAAGAGAGTAATATGAAGTAATTTATTATTATTGATTTTAAAAAGGATGATTAAAATAATTATCATATATTTTCTATATATGCACTATAAGGTACGTAACTAGGTTCTAGAGAGCAACGTTGTTTCCTTGTAATTAACTTTTCTGTTTAGAAACCATGCAGTAGTTATCGCACCGTGTAAGAGTCGAAATTTACATCGTCTACAAAATCCGTAGTGTAGGAATCGTTATATCCGTAAAGAGCAGCATTATATGCACGAGAATTATAGCTAGCCCTACCTCGCAGGTACAGAGGCAATTCTTTTTTTTTTTTTCCTGGCCTTTCTGTTTTGCTACGTCGTATTCAGTGGGGGCTGGGTAAACAAAGTAACCTCTCCTTTAAAAAGCGGTTCCAACGATCTCCTCTTCTCTCGCCTCTCTCTCTCTCTCTCTCTATCATGCTTTGAAAATTGAAAGGATTGAGATCTGGCTGATTTGATGAAATGGTATAATTTGCGTACTTCTCTCGGGTACAATGTCTCCTCCCATTTCATGCCGCCACTTTTGGTATATACAGAGAGAGAGAGAGAGAGAGAGAGAGAGAGAGAGAGAGAAAACTGAAGAGATAGAGTCCTCCTGCCACCACTAATGGTCATATACATTTGTTACAATATTAATAATTTATAAAGTTTACATCTCGAGAACCAAATTAGCGCCCACGTGTAAACATATCTACAAAAACGTATGTGTTGAGCAATGTTATGTTACCTTTCCATAAGTCGGATGTCTTTCTTTGTCTTTTATATATATATATATATATATAAATATAAAATATTGGTCTTTCGTGTTTATGTATAAATGCCTTATAGGAGTCATGTGGCGTTTGTTTCTCATTTATCTATCTCATCAGTAGTCCGTATATGAGATTTCCGTAGTTGAGGTTGTACGTAAAAATCTTTTTTACGTAGGGCTATAGAAGGTGTGTACTCCGTGTGCAAATATCCATATTGATAGGAAATGGTTATTATGAGCCCGGATCGTCTGGTGTGATTTTTAATTTTAAAAAGACCTGATTCGATGTTGATTTCAATCTCGGGATTAAGGGGATCCGGATGGTCTCGTCACAAAAGCCTTTTGGCTTTATATATATATATATATATATATATATATATATAGAAAAGTGTCATTGATGGCGAAATTTGGGGTCGATTGAATGTGACGACACAAGGTCCTTCATAGCTCCTCTTGGTTCCTTCCTTTGACCACGTATGGTGGAATTTTTAATTTTAAAAGAATATTTATATTTATACTAGCAAAGCTGGTTTTAATATTGTTACACCATGTACATTATATTTAATTATAATTTAATTTTTTTATTTTGGAAATATCAGAAATAATTTTGATAATATCAATATTTATGTAAAAAATATTATTCTTTAGTAGCTTAGATTTTCAGAAGTACATAATTATTTTTTGTTAGTTTAGTATGGTATTAGAGTAACAGATACCAAATCAAACTCCATCAGATTTCTGGTTATGTTTAATTTTTTATTGTTTAATTTAAGTCTATGTTTTGGGCTTATTAAAAAATTCTAAATTCAGATGTAAAGAAAATATTAAATATAAATATTAAAAATAATGTTTTTTTTAGTGCTTTCCGCGTTTAAAGATAAATAGTTGTAACATCTGTGAAACGAAGATTTTTTAATCTTTTTGATAAGTCAAGATATTGTTATTTATATGCAGTAGTGTACTTGAAAATTTATTATTAAGTCAGTTTTAAACGTATAATAGCTAGTGGATTTTTTTTTTTACCTAATGTGAGATGCATGCAAAAATGACTTGTTAACTATTTGAGAATAGGTAGTTGATTTCCTCTTGAGTTTGAATTCCACTCTGCACAGGATGAGTGCATCTGCTGTATATGACCTAGTTAGCATTATTCTAACACAAACACAAATATCAATTTTATTCATTTACAGTTCAATTAATTGTGATGATTGTAAATTGGCCTCTTAATTTGCTATGTAAGAGGAAAAAAAAAGAAGGGAGATTCACTTGTTTTTTTTTTGAGAGATAGGTAGCACGCTACCCGCTTTGTTTATTTCATTTAGAAATAAACTTAGCTGTAAATATGAATCAATTAGAATTCGAACTTGAGTTTCGGGTACCAACCACCAAGCCCTTTGCCACTTGCTCTAGGGACGGTCGGTGGGAGATTCATTTGTTGATCGTGGTAAACTACATTATTCTATGATAAAAAGTGCAATACGAGCCACATTGTACTGTGAGACCTTCAACCAACGTATCAAGGTTTTCTCCGAGGTATACAATCATAAAATATACCCAACACTTCGCTTCTGGGCTCAAAATAATTATCATTATTAGGCATGTGTTTGTACTTATAGAGATTCTTTAATCTGCTCTCTAGTACGTAACAGTACTCTTTGGTATTCTATGTAAAATTTTTTGAAAATATTTAACTAATACGGTTTCTGATGTTTGTTTTGCATGGGCACGTCAACCTCTTGTTCGTGATTGTGGTTATTCTTCAGTTTACTTGGGTATGTCACATTCCTTTTTCTATTCCATTACTTGATTTCAATCTCTGAGTTCTTCAAGATTATGTTTTGAACCTTCAAAAGTGATGTAGGTGGTTATGACAAGGAAGAAAAGGCAGCAAGAGCATATGATCTTGCAGCTTTAAAATATTGGGGCCTTAGTGCTGTGACTAATTTCCCGGTAAATTTCCTTCTCTTTTATACTTTTCTTTGGTTTAGTTGTGTTTTTTCTGTCACATTTATGTTAGTAGATTAACAATATAAAATGTTAGCATCTCTTCGAATCATTTTTCCTTGTGCATTAAAATCTATCAAATGATTTCCACGTACTTTTTGCAAACGCTTCTCGCTTTGACAAAGAGTAAAGTTATGCTCACTTTTGAGAGTATATGAGAGCCAAATCTCGACGTACGAACTATATTGTCAAGGTATATAACAATGGTAGGCCCTACACGCTATCCAAAGGGACCAATTATCTTATCTTATATTCTAATCCCATTTAGGACATGGCATTATTAAATGCCAAATTCTATCACAGTTTCCACCAGTGTCATGCATCCATATTGTAGCCTTGAGGACTTGCTGTATTTTGTGTGCTTCATGTCACCTTTTTTATGAAAATGTTTGGGTAAGTAATTATTTGCAATTTGTTTTTGTTTTTTTTTGGGGGGAAACAGCTTGTTTGCATTTATTATTGGATATAATAAGCAAGCAGACCTAGGCCTATTCTTACCTATTTCTGATGGCTTGAAATGAAATTCTTTTATGTAGGCAGAAAATTATAGCAAAGAGATTGAGGTTATGAAGGACATGAGTAAGCAAGAATTTATAGCCTCACTAAGAAGGTACAATTACAATATATCCACCGCAATCTAGCTGCAATTTGTTAATATTACTCGCTTCTCATTATCTACAATTATGTTGCAACTTTGCAGAAACAGTAGCGGGTTTTCAAGAGGCGCTTCTATTTACAGAGGTGTAACGAGGTAAGTTTATATATATATATATATATATATAGAGAGAGAGAGAGAGAGAGAGAGAGAGAGAGAGAGAGAGTAGCGCTACTATATTCTTATGAATATAAAGACCTTCGTACTCATAAGTTGTTTTTGATGATGGAGCTTCCGAATCGATGATCCACTCCGTTAAATATGATCTAAAGTATCTGAAACTCATAAAAAATAAATTTCGTAATTTTTTGAAATCATAATAAAGTCAAATAGGCATAAAATGAACGGTCAAAATCGAACGATGTTCTAAAAATACAATATATATCATGCTAAGCAGTGAAAAACTTGATGAAATTGTGAATATGTGATGCTGAGATTTGCTTTACTGATATTGCTTGCTGTGTTTTGTTAGGCATCACCAACAAGGACGGTGGCAAGCTAGAATAGGGCGTGTTGCAGGTAACAAGGATCTCTACCTAGGAACATTTGGTAAGTTCTCAGGACTGAATTTTAACATTTTTACTTTGTTATGAAATAAAAAACATATTTAAACATTGGGTTGATTACGAATTTGGTCCCTGAAGTCCCGACGAATTTGGTAACAATGTAGTCTCTCTAATGTTCTTTACATCACCTTCTAAAAATGTCGCATCAGCTTCATGATAGACTTTTCTTGGTTTAAATTAAAATTTGGAGCCGCTCGACACGGTATTGTTGTTTGATTTACATCTCTCCTACTTACCACCTTTTTCTATAAATTTATCCCATTTAAACCCGGATTCATCTCGTTTCGGGAGTTTTTCAACCTAGCTCTGTCCAGTTGTTGTTTGATTTCTCTGTAAGATTTTTATTTTATGTTATTTTATTTTAATATTGGTTTTTAATGAAGTAATCTCTCCTAAAGATAATCACTTTATTCTGCATAATCTATTAAGGGAACTCAACTGACAGAATGTTTTTCCCCCCCTCTTCAGCCACTGAAGAAGAAGCTGCCGAGGCCTATGACGTAGCCGCAATCAAATTCAGAGGGGCCAATGCTGTCACCAATTTCGAGCTAAGTCGATACGATATTGCAGCTATCGCCAGTACCGAACTGCCGATTGGTTCGTCCGCAAAGAGGTTGAAGCATTCTATGCAAGACTCTGATGGCGAACTTGCTTCGAACGGCTCATTCATCCCGGAGCCCACAAATGGTTTGTCAAATAGTTTGCCGTCGGCTCTCTTTTGCAATCTCCTCCAACTTGACCCTCCTAACTACGAGTTCTCAGCCTCTTTAGCTTACTATAATATTGGTGAGACTAACCCAGATGCATGCAGGCAGTGTGTTTACTTGCTCTCTGATAGTAACTAACGTAAACAGTAACGACTCGACAACAACTTAAAAGTCGTGGGGGGTGGAGCTCTCCCATTGACATAGCCCTTAATTATCTTACTGATAAACTAATCTTTTGAAGATGGGTAGTTGCCTGTGTAGTTCTTTTTTGACTCCTTTTTATCTTTTGCTGTAAATTGTCCAGGTGCTGGACGCAGGCATTTAAACAGTATTGTCTAATTAAAGAATTTGCTCTCTAAGTTACTACTGCTGCACTGTTCTTCACTTGGTACTTTTCGTGTTGTTTGTTCTCGCGAAGAAGCTCCGATATTTTGTTGATCTTACCTCTGCACCTATGGTAGCACAAAGCAACGCCAGCCCCTCCCTTTGGGGAGGCTTTTTAAGCTGTGAGTTTGATGTGGAAAATGAACGGTCAATAGATCAATCAAATGCTCTTCTCGACCACACTGCAGCAGGCCATGAAGGTCGGCAACCCTAACTCGAGTACCTTGTTAATTAAATTGCATTTCAGCCGAGTGTCTTCCTAGGGCGAGACATCAACATGCTACTACTTCACCTGCTTTCAAACCTACTATCCAAGTCAATTATACGAAAATAACAAAAAAAAAAAAAAAAAATCGTACAAAGACACAACACACTGGGGTGATTAAAGCTGTAATGTGATTTAGCCCACTACTGGAAGCAGCTCAGAAAGATTTTCATTACGCACAGCGAAAGCAGCAGCTCAACAGGACTCATCTCCTCCAAAAGCCGGGGCTCACCATACAATCTATTGATCAAAACAGGACACCACTCGTCTCGTCCAAGTCGCTGCCGATGAAATTACTTGCCATTAGAGTGACAGGTAATTTGCGACGCAAATTATATGTCATAAACCATTATTTCGGCCTGAACTCACTTCACGATATTAAAGTCGAATGAAAAATTTTATGAAAAATAGAAAAAGGAGTCGACGGCCAGCATAATTTTACAAACTGTTAAAGTGCAAAACAATACTATTCCAACTTAGCGGATGTCAGCCAAAACAGATTATATGCAAGTCAAACAAAATTATGTTCAATCTTTACACACAAGAAGTCCGGCATACCAAAGGGTTAATCATTTCTATTGACAGTTTTAATTCCACAAGACTATCAATCCTGAAAAAACACACCAGGGTGCTCCTTCCTCTTTAACCCAGTGAACCTGTTTTGCAAGTATACAAGTACCTGAAACAAAAATAGCATGAAGGTAGAAGGAATTATTATAATCTACCCGTAACCCTAAATCGATAAGATAGTTGCAATTGGTAGCTAAAGATGTCGAATTTGAGCATTTTTGAGACAAAGTATACTTTATAAAGGCAGCTAGCTAGAAAAATCTAGACTTGAAATAAGCATGAGAAAGGCTAAAATACCTTTAGAATGCAAAGTGAGACAACTCTTCGTCTTCACCTTCACCATCTTCCTCCTCATCTTCCTCCGAGAACCTCACATCCTCTACATCCTCTTCCTCTTCCTCATCATCTTCGTCCATCAACTTAGAAGCAGATTCTTTATCCTTTAAACCAGTGCTTAGCACCACTGTTTGGCCTTTTGATTTCTCCATGTCTTTCTTAAGTTTCTCCATGTTCTCTCTCCTCCGCTCCGCCTCCATCAGTTCCTTCTCAGCTCGTCTCTTGTCAAGATCAGCTCTGCAGGGATACAATCGAGAAGTTATTAGCAATCTGGGGGGAAAAACAGAAAAAGAAAGATGAACAATGAAAGCAGTTTAATGGAAAGTCGAATACTTGTAGTTCTCCATATATTCTTTTGCGCTTGCTTCTATGGCCTGGAAGAAGGCTTCCATCCCAATACCAGAAACTGCTGAAACTCCCACAGAACGCAGATTTTTATAGAACTCATCGAGTACCAGAGAAAGGCTCCTTGTTAGTGTTGATGTATATGATGAATCAGAGTCTAGTGCAGTCTGAAATGCCTCGAAATCTTCCATCCACTGATCCAAGATAGTACATAGTATTACTCAAATGGATAAAAAATAAATTGATATTAGTAACGTTTACTGCAAGTAAAGCAGATGAAGATAATGATTGACAAAACTAGCTAAACAGCAGCCGAGATAACAAAATTGCCAAGTAATTACTAAATATTCTTTATAGCATACTATGTACGACGAAGTTCTAATCTATGGACATATTTACTCTTGACCACCTCATATCTCCTGACTACCAAACTTGAATATAATCACCTCAATTCTGTTCAAGGCAAAAGCCTAATCCTATTTCTAGTTGCACTAGCTACGTATGCAGGATAAATAGTATGGATAGCACCAAGCCATCAATGCACAGAGCTGGAAAGAGACTTAATCGTCTAACAAACTGACACTGATATTGCCTAAACCCGCTAGACCCTATTAAGTTTGATGGTCCTAAACTAATGGATTTGGATCGATGTTTTGACCCAAAACCCAAAACTCATCTCCAATTCCTCTTTTTATCAACTTCATCCTTTTCTATGTAAATGTGCCAGTGTACCGCTGCAGCCTTCATGGCTGCCTCATGCCGGCCCTGCACAGTAGCTCCGCACAGCTGCCCGTCGTCCAACCCAACAACAACAGGCAGCCTGGCTCGGTAAGCCAACAATGGCTGCTCCTTCCTCTTCTTTCTTTTTTCTGCTCTACATATATGAGCAAAAAGATGTAAATACAATCCACCTAAACACACACACACACACATACACAGAGAATCGAAGCAATGAATACATATACACAGAGAATCCAAGCAGAGAATACAGTGCATTTTCAAACTAACAAGTATACAGCATAATATGCAATACCACTGGAACCTTCGTTGAAAATAAAGGAATTTGTGACTATCAGAGGAATACAGATTTTTTTTTTCCAATTTCAACAGTAAGAGAATAAATAAGTTATAGCCAAGGAATATGATTACTGCACTGCCCGAAAAAGGAAAAAAAAGAAGAAGATAGGATCAAGAATCATAAGACTGTAGATTATTAGTAGATTATATCACATACCTCCAATGCAAATTCATGTTTCGCAACATCAACCTTGTTAAAAGTCAGGACCATAGGCAATCTGGTCTTGTAGAGTATACTGCAAGCATAGAGCATGTTGCTCATGAATGTTACTGGGTTCGCTGAGCGAGGTGTGTCAACAACATATGCAATGACAGTCGGAAATGTTGATGCAAAGGCTTCGGTAATAATAGCCCCAGAAGCTGACCAAGTGAATATCTCAATCTGCCCAGGTGTGTCGACCAAAACATAATCTAACTGATCTGCCCGTCTCTCGATCATGGATACAACCTAAAAGTTATACACATTAATAACCACATCTAATGTAACAAATATAACACTGGGAAATTTGATTGATAATTGTGAAGCCAAGTCAAACTTTGATAAAAGCAAATGTTCCATAATATAGGAGTTTAATGTGCATTAGATCCCCATAAAAAGATAAAACAATTCACACTGTATTTCTGACTTCACAACATTTTACTGATTCTATCAAGTTTTCCATTTTTTTCAGATGATTTCATCGAGATCCCTCTGACAAACGAATGCAAAATTATCTTAATACAAAGTTTGTATGGCATCAATTACATGTTAACACAAAGTTAAGACTGTGATTAGTTACATCAATCAATAGAGTTACCATAAAAAATGCACCATTTACCGTACGGGTTAAAGATAGTCATACCCAATAATTTTGCCTGAATGAAAATTGAATTAGCCATGGAAAGGATCCCAGCGAGATACTAATCTTACCTCATCAAACTTAGTTGAGAAGAGATTTAACGAAGTGAGAATTCCACCATTTGGGCCGAGATTGTACTCCTTCATCACTTCCTTGTAGCGAACTGTGTCTCTTATATCAATATTTGCACCAAACGGCAGGGTCATTACCGCCGGGTCAAGGTTCAAGACGTACCCACGGATACCCGAGGCCTGTGTGTAACAGACCAACCTGTGAAGAAAGGTAGTTTTTCCAGTCCCTGCAAGAAAGAACAAAACAAAAAGTCTAACTATAGGTTCAATTTCAGGAAGAACTCAGACACGGTGATGCAAATTTGATTAGATACCCGCCATCCCAACAACGATAATGATTACTGGCTTTCTCTTGAAATTGGCATTTGACGATCCGGATGATGACTCCTCAATGTTCAGATTCTTTATCGAATCAGAAAGTTCCTCCTTTTCTTCACCCTTTGAGTCCGACTATCAAATTGAAGGAGTTGAACAATGAAAATAGTTACCACGGTACAATTTTTCTTCAGGACAAAATATGCTACATCCCCTTGAACTTTGGCTCGATTATACTTCGCTACCCAAACTTCAAAAGTTTTAAAAAACTACATGAACTTTTAATTTATCTCAATCAACCATCCAACTCCAATTTTCATGATATTCTGAAACTAATTATAGCTCGTGGCACTCATTTCGCCCTTAAAAGCAGTGTGATTACCCTTTTATTGTTGAATTCTACATAAACTGCAGCTGATTAAAACGAATTGAAAGTTCATAACAGTATTTTTCTTCACTTTGGCTACAACTGTAATCAGTTCAAAGTTCACGAGGATTCGACATATACGTAAAGCACAAAAAGGAAAGTAAATACCCCACTCACGATGGGCTCCTCCGTCTCCATCTCCATGGGTTTACTTGAGCTTGAGCTGGTCTCCGAGTCAATCTCCATTACCAAATGCTCGACTCCTACTCAAAGTTCTCTAAACACCTCTCTATGAAGCCCTAATTCCCTAAATCCATCAAAATACGAAGAAAGAGGAGCGATCAAACACAAGCAACTTCAAATATCGATCGAGAAACTACGCTTAATCCGCTTATTTCGATCATAATCGTTCTTTCAGTGAGAAATGAGGAGGAGGGGATTAGGGTTTTTGAGGGGTGAGAGAGGTTTTACCTCGCGCGGAGTGGGAGGGGGAGTCGATCGGGGACGAGAGTGAGCGTTTTCGTATGGGGTTTCGGGTTTATATAGCTTGGACGAGTCAACGATAGGTTTCATGGAATGGACGAAGAAAAACCCGGCCCATTAGAAACCCTATTGGGCCGGATCTTTTTCCTCAAAAGGTTCGGCCCGGTCCAAGTTCGTACGGCTCGGGGTTGTTTTGCAAAATAGCCCTCCCAAATAAGTTTTTTTTAGCGAAACAAGTCCAAAACAAAACACATTTATCTTCCCGTTATAATTTTCACCAACATACCTACTACTCCGTGCGGCGGGTTCAGATGCACGCGACGATGTCTCAGGTGACGTTCGAGGTCTTTGGACCAATACATCTAACATCTCTGACGCCACGAAGAGATCAAAAGGTTCAACCCTTTTGGCGACAATCTGCTAGGTCATTTGGACGGAACGAAACAATATTATCTTCCGCTCGACTCTTCCCAACACTACCCGAGCTTTTGAATGTGCCAAAATCTCGTCAAACACTTGGATCGAGCTCCTTTGATTCATCAACATTTTGTCAACCCTACGATATTTTCTCCTTTATCCCTTTCTTCTTTTACCATTCTTCCTTCCTTTCTTTCAATTTTTATTCCTACCTTTTATGTTTTTTTTAAGGAGGCCCTAGCTGCTTCCACCCTATATGCTTAGTTCATTTTGCTTAATAAATAAAAACAGGTAGCTCGCTATCTCTTTCTCAAAAAAAAAAAAAGCATTCCTATTAAGTATTTGATATATTTTACAAAACCACACACTTGGAAATGAATTTTATCATCTCTAATATGGGCTGGAGTGGCAGTTGATCAACGTAGGGGTTAACATAGGTCCATAACAGGCCCAAAGGATTTCTAAGCCCATTGGCTGGGCCCAAGAAGATGATCGTCGATGATGGTTCTATTTTTATCTTGTAATTTTACTTTTGTTGCGACAAATTTTTCTTTTGAAATAGGAAGTGAATAGGCCCTCAATCTGGAGTTCCTATCGATGATGCTTGCGAGCCTCACTGTTAAATTATATAAAACAGTTATTTTTTCCACCATATTTTCTAATAAAAATTCATATTAACATAGCCAATTTTATTATTTATTATATATTTTATTTTGTCAAGATTCAAATTATTTTGATGTTAATATCAATTTTCGTTCCACTCGAATTACTCTTATAGAATGCATATGTGCCTGTGTATAATTTTAAGAAAAGACGCATTAATATATAGAACTATTTTTACTCAGAGCAAATCAAATTCATTAAATCTGATTAATTTAGTCAATAAGTGATAATTAAGTATGATAAATGTATCTGCTAATCCATCTTAATTAATCAAGCATGCGATAGTACCTTATTTCTCGGTGGCTCGAATCTACATGTATATATATATTCGTATTATGACCAAACACGTTACACGTGTACTCATGTTTCCCTTCAGGAAACTAAAAAGAAATTAAATTAACATAAAATTTTGATGCTTTGGGGAGTGCAAGCTTGTTAATATTCGTGCTAATTAATTAACAAATGGAAGAGCTCTAAATCCTAACGTTAGGATAAGGACGAGCTCGAGCTTGTTTGCTTCAATGTCAAAAAGTTTTAAGATATTTAAGTATTTTATTTAATAATTTATTTTTTCCTGATCATATGCTTTAAGAAGAATCTTTGACTTTAGGCACTGTTTAGGTTAAGATGGGTGAGTTATTTTTTATTTTCTCCATAAATTGCAACATGCGTGTAGCACATTGGAAGGGACAAATTGCGTTTATCGGAACTTGTTCTTCCATTATATGCACTCATGCAATTAATTCAAATCCTTAAAATTATGATAAGTTTTAGGTTTAAGAGTAATGCTTCAATACACCGGCTAAATTAAATCTAGCCGTTCATATTTTAAGGGCAAGATTGATTTTTGCTAATAGTTACTTGCTCAACAGGTTACCATTCGTAAGGATAATATGAGAAAATAAGTACAAACTAATTACCAAATTTGATTAACCCTATACAAATATTTGTTTCCTTATTTAATTTTATTACTTACCAAATTAGATAGTGCTAATTTGATAAGTAATAAACTTTTATAAAATTGAATTTAAAATTCAATTTGAGCTTAAACTTTATAATTGTGTACATTAAATTCAATTTTAATTTTAATTTTAATTTTCAGAACGAAAAAATTTATGTTTAAATGAATAGTATATTTCAATTCAAATTGTTAATTTGATATTAAAATGACACGAAATTCAAATATATTAACTTATTTTAAATTGTAAATTATGTTGTATTTATAAATATAACTTTTATTATTTATTTAAATTAAAGGCTTCTATTTTTAAAATTAAATTCAAATTGTTTATTCGATAGTAAAAAAACAATATTAAAATTCAAAAATAGAATGAGATATTTTATAATTACTAAAGAGACATTATGAGAATGAAAATAGAAATTTACAAAAAGCCCTTCACGCTAATTTTACATATGAGGAAATAGTTTGCCCTTGGGTAAGAGGGTGACTGGTACTTAAGGCAACAAAAGCTAGTCATCCTCTTAACTAAAAGACATCTCCATCATTCATTTTAAAAAATTTAAAAGCCGAGATCTTTTTGGTGCATAGGAGCATTGCTCTAGGTTTAATTAACCTAAAATTACCCAATCTGTTTCCTTATTAACATCATGATTATGTCGTTGACATGAATAAAATACTCGTAGCCTAATATCTACTGCAATAGGAGTTGACCATATCCCGAGTTAATCCTAAGTTCCCAACCTAATTAACTATCATCCAATAATAATTAGATGCTAATTATTATTCCTAATTACCCTTTCAATATGCAATGAACCTTGTTGATAATTGTTAGGAGAATTAATTAATTGATAAACCATGTTTACCATTCCACAAATAGATTAATTGGGGAAAAAAATATGAAAGGTTGTGGTGCACATGTTTGATAAACTAAAAAATTATGGTTGCTAATTAGGCCAATAATTTGTGATATTGGAGCGGCCGTGTGCTTCAGATTTTCAAACCCTAGAGAATTGTTTAATCATCTCTACTGTAGTAGGTTGTGTTGATTGTAGAGATAGTAAGGGCAAAAGTTTATTTAAATCATTGATTTTCGAAGAAACCGCATGTTAGAGCGTGTTTAAGTTTATATATATTTGTAAGAGAAACTGAGTCTCACGTAGGAAAATTAGGTGCACAATTGGTTTAAGGGGTTTTTTTGCATTTAGCCCCCTAGTAAATTTTTATTTTAAAAATAGACTTATCAAAATTTAATTTGCAAAAATGGCCCTATACCTGCCACGCAGGCGCCACGTCAGCGCCACGCGGGCTGGGCATGGGCCAGTGTATTAAGTTAAACACGGTGAACCATTCACCGTGTTCAAACACGGTGAATAGTTCACCGTGTTTAGTACGTATTTTTTCCTAGACGAATAGGGAGTTAGGGATGTTAATGGGGTATGGATATCCAAAATATTATTCGAACCTAAACCCGAATAAATTATATATATACATAATTTATTTTTATTTATTTATACAATATATAAAATATCTAATAATTTTTATTTCTTAGATCTTCATCCAATCCAATGGTATAGATTTTTAAAATTATTAGATATTTTATACCGTTGGATTGGATGAAGATCTAAGAAATAAAAATTATTAGATATTTTATATATTGTATAAATAAATAAAAATAAATTATGTATATATATAATTTATTCGGGTTTAGGTTCGAATAATATTTTGGATATCCATACCCCATTAACATCCCTAACTCCCTATTCCTCTACAAAAAATACGTACTAAACACGGTGAATGATTCACCGTGTTTAACTCCGCGTGGCGCTGACGTGGCGCTTGCGTGGCAGGAGTAGGACCATTTTTGCAAATTAAATTTTGATAGGGCTACTTTTAAAATAAAAATTCTTCAGGGGGCTAAATGCAAAAAAAGCCTTTGGTTTAAAAAGTACATAGAATTGACAAGGTGAGATGCAGAGATTTGACCCATTTGAATACAACTTACCAATTCTGTTGGAATAATAATCCAAACTTAATTAAAATATAATTAGAGATAAATTTAAATTTTTTATTTGATTATGATTAGGAATTTAGGATATGTAATTATCCAAAATAAAATTAAATTTATCATCTGTTATGATTTAATGACTATATATAATTAGGCATGGGTTAATTAAATGAATAGGGCATAGTAGACATGGCTGCATGAGTGTTGTCCAGAATGTAATTAATTACTTTTTATAAATAAAATATTAGTTTAGTTATCTTATTTCTCCTTCGGTATCTTTTTTTCATATTATTTTGTTCGATTTTCGATTTTAGATTATACAATTGGTATCAGGAAAAATTACGCTTTCAACAAATTCAATTCCCTAAATATTAAAGGGGCGACACGAAATGAAGGATTTAAAATTAGTCTTAATACCATGTTATCTAAAAATCGGCCTTATTTTTTCTCCAAAAAATAAAAAATCAGTCTGATAAAAAAGAATCTAGAAACATATTAAACAAGCAAAACCCACATGGAGCACTTATGATTCTTACTTAAACTATAATTTAAGCGACACTTCAGTTCTCGTTATAGTTTTTTGTTCAAATTTTCTAAATTATTATAATTAAGGCCCACAGTCCAATCTGATAGACTAAATACTGCACGAATGTGAGAGCTCATTTACCCTCATGACTTCATCAATCATAACATCGTACTGCCACATTACTAAGTGTTTAGTCGGCTAATTTGTATTATAAAACTAGATTGCAACAATATGGAAAGCTCAAACTAGAAAATATAATAACTCAAACTTTGAAGGCCACAACCTCTCCTGCACGGTAGTTTAAAAACCACGAGTATAATATAGTTTAAACAAATTAATACTGCACTCTATAGTAAGGCCAAACAAGTTTGTAGTACGTGGTTCAATCGCAAGTGGGCGCGCGCCTTTGTAGACATCTCACATGCATTGCAACTGTACCTTACTATACATATCCCCTTCACCACCACCACCACCACCACTACCCTCCTCCACCACCACCACCACCACCACCACCACCACTGCCAAATTGAAACCCCACCACCATCCAAGAAAGGTGCTGCAAACAACACAAAAGAGGCCAGAGCAAACCTTTATTATTGGCTAACATGCATGTATTTATTATATATGTATCCTTCTCTCCACCTCTATTAGCCCACCACCTTGCCTTATTTGGCTCCTTTTGGTGACAAGCCATTTGCCATGCCCCCCATGTGGGTTCAGGACTTGTTATGTGGGTGCTGGAATATTGTACTACTCTTTGTTGTTCTAGACACACCCTTCCCCCCCAACCCAGAACTTGCGCGAATTGTGTTCTGTCCGTAGCAGAAAGTTTTCTCTTTTTTGAGAGATAGATGGCATACTATCTGTTTCGTTTATTTCATTTTAAAAATGAATATAACTGAAAATATGAATCGAACTAGAATTCGAATTTGAGATCTCAAGTATCAACCACCAA
Source organism: Ananas comosus (assembly GCF_001540865.1). Classification (NCBI taxonomy): domain Eukaryota; kingdom Viridiplantae; phylum Streptophyta; class Magnoliopsida; order Poales; family Bromeliaceae; genus Ananas; species Ananas comosus. The sequence goes on along the minus strand of NC_033638.1, from coordinate 8,176,440 downwards.
ACCATTTGCTACTTGCACTAGAGACGATCGGTAGCAGAAAGTTTTTTTCTACAATGATTATTTTACATAAAAATAAAAGCACTGTTGTAGATCTCCTATAATGTTGCGTTTGTGGGGATTGTTGATGATGAGCTGATAATACATGCAGTAGAGATTTCTGAAAAATGTCACAGGCCTAAATTATAAAAAAAAATATTTTGATAAAAATATATAGCAAGATTAATTTATAAAATAAATTTATTCGATACAAAAGTATACAAATAATTTAATTATTATATTGATTTTATATGATCCTTATCATCTCATCTGGCTCAATAAGAGGAGTTGGGAAAAGTTTTATGTTGCTATCTTCTGGTACAAAGAAAATATTTTTATTTTATAAACTGTGTTATCTAAAACTTAAATATAAAGATCTTAAAATGAAAATATACATAACAACATCAGGAATATATATATTCGTAATTAATTGACATGTAAATAATAAACTACAAATCATATCAAGCAAACAATTAATATTTGAATTTCAGGAGCGCCACTAATTTTATTTATTTTCAGAATTTAAAATGCTGGATATTTTTGGCACCGGTGGGTCCGGATGCCACGTGGCAAGGACGAATCCTCGTGATCGATTTATTATGGAGGAGGTGTGCAGTGTGCCCGGTGACGTGGCCACGTGCGTCCCCAGTGTCATTAACCCCTCCACACGAACCGATGCCACGTCAGCATTAGTCTAAATACGACAATGTATGCTATCTCATAATTACTTTATATAAAAATAATAACAATTAATTAAAAATTAAATAAATTTTGAGTATACTATTTTAATATAAAATAATTATATTGTTATTATTAAAATTCTTAAGCCTTTTTTATTAAAGCGCAGCAATAAAATAATCGAATAAGTTAAGGATTAGTAATCCTTTTGAGAAATCGAATGGATTCGGTCTTATACATACGCGAGGAAGGTAATCAAAAAAAGAAAGAAAATGAGTTTTTCTTTTTTTTTTTTATCACTTAGGAGCAGTGCGAGATAAAAGTCTCATGCACGATTTTGAATGAGAGAAAGAAGTGAGGAATTCTCTTTTCGACTCTGACTCTTTTACTTCAGTCGTTGCTTTCCTTTCTGTTACTTCGAAAGCAGCTGCTTCAGCTTTAGCCACGCGAATTTTCGATATTTCTTTTTATTTTTTATCAAACGAATGACATCTTTTTCTGAAAATCCTAGTTATTCTTGGCATGATATTGAAAAATCTCATTGCTATTACTCAAACAAGCATAAAATGTATGCTTGCATATTCGTCCATCGGTCAAATCGGATATGTAATTATTGGAATAATTGTTGGAGACTCAAATGATGGATATGCAAAAATTTATTATGGCTTATTAACCATCTAATCTATTGCATATTTAGATTTTTACCATCCGCTTATAAGTGAGAAACTTGTTAACTTAAAATATATATAGCGAGTTTAATCAAAGATTAAATAATTATTATGAAGTAAGATAAGATGAAACTACAATTTAAAATTTTTTCACAGATTTTTAAAAAAATTGCCATAATACATTTTCTGATATTGGTATACTCAAAATATCACTCCATCCAATAATAGTATATTCTATTAAACAAGTGCAGCTACTATATTCTTATGAGTACGATTGCCCTCGTATTCATAAGTTGTTTTCGATGATAGAGTTTTCGAATCGACGATCCATATCATTAAACATTATGTAGGGCATTTAAAACGTCTAGAAATCAAATTTTATAATTTTTTAACATCATTTATCTTACGATCAAAATGTCACAAAATTGACGATTTTTAACGGCCGATATGAAATATTTGCTAGTTTAACGGTGTAAAAAAATCAAAATCAGTTGAATTTTGATAAAAAAATTCTATTCACTATATAGATAAAGATCAATAACTCCAATCTTAAATTAAAGGATCCGAACATCTATTTTTAAGACGTCGTTCGATTTTGACTGTTCATTTTATACTCGCTTGATGAACTTTATTATGATTTCGAAAAATTACGAAATTTATTTTCTAAAAGCTTCAAATACTCTAGATCATATTTAACGGATTGAATCGTCGATTCGAAATCTCTATCATTAAAAATAATTTATGAGTACTAATGGCTCTATACTCATAAGAGTATAATAGCCCTAGCCATATTAAACGTATCAAACAAGTGAATCAAAATAATATATAAAAATGTTAGAAAAAAAATTTAAAAATGGGGGAAAAAAAATTGGAAAAGAGTACGAGTGACGAGGAAGCGTGCCACGAGCTCCGAGAAACAAGGGGACTTGAAACGAACCAAAATAAAATTAAAAAAACAATAGAAAACAAAAAGAAAATAGTAATAAATGATCAGAAGCCACGATCATGGAAACCCTTAGTTAGTAGATGTCGGCTCTGGAGGGTCCATAAATCACAGTGGGGGATGGTCGGGTGCTTTCGGAAAGAGCGCTTTTTTCTTTCGGAGCCTAGCGCGAATCTTATCGCATAAAGAAAGCCACTCCTGCCGATATACATATCTCACTTTTGCTTCCTGCTAATTCATATATATATATATATATATAGAGTGAGGCTACTATGCTATCGGAAGTACGGAGCCTTCCGTGCTTCCAACTCATTTTCGATGTTGCGACTCTCGAATCGTCAATCGGTTCCGTTAAACTTGATCTAGAGTATTTGGAGTACCTAGAAAATAAATTTTATTACTTTTCGATATCATTTGCCTAGTGATCGAATGAGCTCAAAATCAACAAATTTCAATGACCGTAGTGAGCAGTTTGCAAGTTTAACGGTGTAGAAATATCCAAAGCACGTAAAATTTTGATAGAAAATTCTTTATACTATATAAAACAATATCAATATCTTTGATTTAAAATTTTAATATCATATTATTACATTTTGTAAGATTTTTATTTTCAGCCGTTGATTTTGAGCCCCTTCGTTCACTAGGCAAATGATATCGTAAAATCATAAAATTTATTTTCTAGGTACTTCAAATATTCTAGATCAAGTTTAACGGAGCCGATCGACGATTTGAAAGTCGCAACATCGAAAACGAGCTGGAAGCACGGAAGGCTCCGTGCTTCCGATAGCATAGTAGCCTCACTCTATATATATAGTAAGATTACTGTGCTATTAGGAGTACAGTAATTCTTGTGCTCCTAACTTTCTAATTATCCATCAAATTTGATGGGTGATTAAAATGAGAGAGGAAGGAGATATTGAAGAGAAATTTAAGGAAAAGAGAAATTGAAATACTCAATTTCTTCCTAATATCTCCTCCCTCTCTCATTCTAACTATCCATCAAACTTGATGGGTGATTAAAAAATTAGGAGCACAAGAGCTGTTGTGCTCTTAATAGCACAATAGCCCTACTATATATATATATATATATATATATATATAATACTTGTAAAAGTATCATGGGGGTGATACTTGTGTGTTTTTACCACTTGGATGGAGAGATGTGAGATTGAGATGATGGTGGTAGGTGGTGGTAGGTGGAATAGTGTTTAATCCAAGAGCTATTAATAATCAAAAAGTAGATCCAATAGCTTAAAACCTAATAGCACCATGATGGTGATACTTGTAAAAGTATCATAGCTCAACTCTATATATAAGATTTTGTTGGGAATTACGGGAAGATTAAGAAAGGATGATGGAAAGATATTATGTTCATTTCCGTATGTAATATTGTGTTCTGCATATCGCGATTAGCTGGTTACGATATATTTTCTACGGTCCCATCGGAGAACGCAAAAGCATATCCCTATGTGTTTTTTCTTCAACTCTATTTTATCTAATAGCATTAGATAGATCTTAATATCAAACTAAGCCTAAGTCTTAATTTAGTATTGAGGTTTATCTAATGTTATTAAATAAAATAAAGTCGAGATAAAAGTATATTAGGATATGCTTCTACAAAAATATCGTAACCGACTTATCGTAATATGCGGAATATAATATTACTTACGGAGACAAATAAGATTTTTTTTTTCGTATTTTCTCACCGGGATTATCAAATTTTTCATTGTTAAATTTATTCGTTTTAACTATTTTCATTCATTAGATCATATTATTCAATCAACCAACCACCAGTTCAATCTTAGGGAATTACAATTATCATCATAACTGCACATTTCTTCATCCAAAGGTCAAAAATCTAATAAAACTAATAATTTGGTATTATTAAAAACATTCCAAATCATCAAGTTTTTGACTGTCTGATGGTGATTTATAAGGTTAGGATAATAATAGTTTTTTAGAGTTAAGTGAGTGGTTGGTAGAATAGCATAATTTAAGAAATTGAATTGATCAGTGAAAAGTTTATAAGAATTAAATATTTGATGCTTTTATAAGCATCATAACTAAACTCCATATACTCCGAGCCATGCATTCTCTGCATGTGGCTATTACTCAATGTGCGTTTCTCCTCTCCCAGCCCATCGTTTTCTCCATGTTTTTTGAGATATTATTACCTGAACCTGGTCCAATGAACCTTTTTTTTTTTTTTTTTTTTTTTTTCGAGAGAGATAGGTAATATATTACCCACTTCGTTTATTTCATTTTAGAAATAAAATTAGCTAGAAATATGAATCAACTAGGATTCGAACTTGGGTCTCGAATACCAACCACCAAACCCTTAATTTGCCACTTGCTCTAGGGACGATCGGTCTGATCCAATGAACCTGGTCCAACCCGTCTACGAAGAATAATTTCTTCTGTTGTTAATATTAAAGTAAGAAAAAATAAAAATCATCAATGTAATTTATATATGCATATTTCCTATAAAGAACGAAAGAATAGTTTGTGCGTAGAAAATAGAGTCTACGTGCCAATATTATAAGTTCTAGAACTCTAATATAGTTAGGTGTCAAAATAATTTCCAAGATTTTAATGGTGTTAAAAAAACAGCTATTATTAATTATATTAAAAAGAATGGAAAACTACAACTTTCCATACATAAAATTTTTAGGTATTATAAATAATCAAACATTTTGAAGCTGTATAGAACAAACTGAATATGAGGGTGGTCCATGGTGGACTCTGCGCAATCAATTAAATATTTATCCTTTCCTCTCCAGTAGATGTGAGATTCATTAGATCACGATGCGACTCTCTGGGCTCACATCACATGTAGCATCACAAGTTGCAGGAAAAGTAGTACACATTGATTGACTAAGATGTTGATTTTTCGGATCTGTATAAATTTATCTGTCAATATTAAAATCAGATCTATTAACTAGTAAAATTATTTTAAATTTTAAGCCACAAATACTATTCTCTAATAATAATTATTTATATGACGCACGCTAAAACTCATGTTGAGAAGAAAGAAGCATGAGTATTGAAAGAAATGATATTACAGTAGTCAATTTTTCAACAAAGACGAAGGTCTTATTAATCAATTTTTAAAAACTCTAATTATAATATCGCCGTGCCTATATATATATACATATATATATTGGTGATATCTGGATCCGACTAGACGAAAATAATAAATTCTAATATATCTCTAAACTTAATTACATAAGAAATAATCAAATAGTCGGAGTAAAAATAAGAAAAATATAAAATTTTTCTAAAATAATTAATCTAAAAATGTAAAAACGGAGGCTGAACAATTCAATTTGGATTCCAAACTCAGCCGAAATGGCTCTGCGATTCGACGCATAAATCTCAAAAAATATTTTCCAAATTGAGATTGCACTCTGAAATCAGATACTCGAGCGAAAAATTATGATCGTTTAAAAAATGGTGGAGCGAATTGAGATTGACGCCAAATTGGCCGCATCATTATAGCTTTTAGAAGTTAAATATTTTTATTGGATTTCGGTCACTGAATTGCTTCAAATCCAAACTTAAATCTAAATCAAATACATGCTATAAGAATTAAATAAGATCGGGCTTCGATTTGAATTGCGGGGTTGGATAATAATTTGGTCTATTTGCGCCTCTATTTTCAAATGAGAATTGCTTGGTTTTCTAAATATTAATATAGAATAAACTACTAAAAATTAAAATTTGTATATATATGAAATAAACCTAACAAAGGTACCCAAAATGCCAGGGGGTGGGGAACACCAACTACCGGAAACAAACGCTAGTGATTGTACTAAACGAATACTTGTGACAGGTAAAAAAATTTACCCAAACTTATTATTCTAAAAAAGATAAAGTTTAGGATAAATGGAAAAAATGGACTATACTAAACGAATCCTTGTGACAGGTAAAAAAATTTTTACCCAAACTTATTATTCTAAAAAAGATAAAAGTTCAGGATAAATGGAAAAAATGGACTAAAATAAGAGCCATGCCAGGCACAAGAGTCCAAATCACTACATTTAAATTAGATAAATAATAGGCCCAATAAGTGGGGCCCTCAATTAATCGTCCACCCATGTGATGTGGTGGCTGCATAATAATAAGGAAATTAAAAAGAAAAGGAAATATGTGTGGACTGTGGAGGCCTCTCAAAATAAAAAAATAAAATAAAATTTATCAGTTATATTACTAACATGATATTTTAAATTAATAAAATTATTCTTATTGAATTCACCCGTCCCATCAAAATGGGCTCTTTCCAAAAAAAAAAGCTCCCTATTCACTGTCACATCTCAATTTTAACTTTATTCAAAAATTAATTAGATGATTATAAATACTAATTTTCTTAAAAAAAAAAATTAAAGACTAGAGTGGAGGATCATAGTCTTTAGATAGAGTTAAAACTGATATATGACAACAGATCGGTGGCTTCTCAACGAGACTTTAACTCAAATAACTATAATAGCACAATTCTTAGATAATTTGATTTTTTTTTCTTAAATCTCAATAAAACAAAAAGATAACGTCGAATGCAAAAGTTTAAGAAGTCCTATAGTTGAGGAAACTTCATACATTTCCACTCAAAGAAAAAGATAAACTTCAATTTGCCAACCCTGGTATAGCACATTTTTATTCTACTATTTGATAGTTCAAAAATTATACTTAATTATCATATTATTTTTATTTTTATTTGGAAAAACTTTAAAAATTCTCCATGTGGTTTCGTAGTTTCTCACTTTGCCCCCCTGTGGTTTAAAATGTATCAATTTGCTTCCCTATGGTTTCTTTTTTCTCTTTTTCTTATCAATTTCATTATTTTTTTCTTAAATCAGTGATAAAGTTAATTTAAAGGATACTAAAGTGAATATTTGATAAATCTAGATGAGTATCTAAAGTTTTTTGTATATAATTTGATGAAATATTAACGAAAAAGCTACCGAAAATATAAAAATGAAACCACAGGGAGGCAATTTGATACATTTTAAACCACAGGGGGGCAAAGTGAAAAACTATGAAACCACAGGGGGGGTTTTTAAAGTTTTCCCTTTTTATTTCAAGGAAAAAATATATCATCAAATAAAATATAGTAAAATAATTGTTTTAAAAAAATTACTGAATGACATCCTATTAACATTAACAATAGATATTTATAGTGAAATAAAAATAAAATCACATGATAGCTAAGTAAAACTGTTTAAACCACGAAATAATAAAATAAAAACATATTATATCATATAATAAGTAAATATAATTTTTTGAACACAAAGAAAAAAAAAGTTATATACTCAAAAGAGAGAGAGAGAGAGAGAGAGAGAGAGAGAGAGAGAGAGAATTCACCCAACCGAGCAAACACAACACACAATATATACGGATATTCAAAATTTTATCCGAATCTAATAAGAGTAAATTTATCTTATGCTAAATAGATATGATTTTGAATATGAATATCAAAAATAAGAATTTGACGAATATGAATCCGAATATGAATTTTGATTGTATCTGATCCGAATTCGAATCCTTATTTTATATTATATATAATATTTATATAAAATTTTGATGTTATATTTGAATTTGTATTTCAGAAATTTAGATTTAATATAATATTTTGAAATATTGAAAAGAAAAATAATTGTTGGTCGGATTCGAATTTGAATATGAATTTTTAAAATTCATCATATTGAATTCGGATTTAGGTTTCGAGTTTGGAGTCCGGTCCGAATTCAGATTTTTGAAAATTCGCTTCCAATCGGACCCATTCACATCTCTGACACTGACTCAAAACCCAAACCACACCACGACAACGGGGATGGACAATTATTAGGGTGTATCCGGTCCACCAAATCAGATGTGGACCTCCCATAATCTACCTCTCCCATACGGATAAATTTCAAATCTGAAAAAAGAAATCCTAGATGAAAAGTAATGATCAAAATTAGTATAACATTTGTGACGTGTTATTTTAAATTCAAACTCTAATGTTTGATTATTTTTAAATGATCTACTGCAAAATTTGTTCGTAAATTTACTGTAGATCTTAGTGATATATAGAGTTCGGCTACTATACTTTTATAAGTATAGAGTCTCTTATACTTATAAATTTTTTGTCGTTTGATCTACCCTTTAATCATTTTCACTCGCTAGATCATACTATTCAACCAACCATCCACTCAACTCTAGGGGCCCACTATCAACCTACTATAATCACTCTCATCCTAACCACACATTTTTTATCTGAACGGTTAAAAAATTATGAGTATAAGGGGCTCTATATATACTCATATGAGTATAGTAGCCATAGCCGTGATATATATATATATATATATATATTAGAGAAAGATAATATGCCATCTGTTTCGTTTATTTTTAAAAAAAATTAAATTTAATTAGAAATATAAAGTAAGTAGGCTTTGAACTTAAAATTTTGGATTCCAACCACAAGTCTATATAGTTGTGTATGAATGCTTGTTGGGTATAACTCATGAACTTAAAAAAATTTTGTATATAAAAATTGTCGGCAAAACAAAGTACAGTTCTCATGGGACAAAGAATAAGCTAATTGCGGCTCTTCGATGGTGGGTTGGAGCAGGTCACAGTTAAGTAATTTATTATTTTATTTTTAATTTATTAAAAAATGCCATCAAATAATATAGCAAAATAAAATTTTTTTTAAAAAAAAAGTGTATAGAATGGTACAATATTTAACAATATATTCTTACAGTAAAATAATAAAATAATAATATAATAATTAAACAGGTGAAAAAAAAGCGCTCAACTACTTTAATATTTGTAATAATAGTAAGCGTAATTTTTGGAAAATAAAAATATGCTAAATAAACTAAAAATATGCTAAAAGTTTAATATACATTTTTGCTTTTTTTTTTTTAAAAAAAAAGGGAAAACAAAAGAAGACGCTCCGACCTTTGTGAAGGAACACACGTGGGCCGTGTCAGCATGGGGCCCACCGCGCGGCGCTGCATCATAAGCCCACATGGCCACATGGGAAGGGCGCGGGAGAGGGTGTAGATGAGGAGGAGGAGGAAGAGGAGGGGTCAATCATGGCGCGCGTCGCATCCCCACCGTCCATTCCCCGCCCCCTCCACAACTCATCGTACGGCCCACGTGGGACACCACCGCCCCACTCTCCCCCGTGCTCTCTCTCACTACCCCCCCTCTCTCTCTCTAAAATAATATTGTATAAAATAAAATTATTAAAAAATCGTATTATACGTAGAGCACGACTACTGTACAAATAAAAACACAGCTTCTCTTGTGTTCTTAAAATTCACAACTATCTATCAATTTTCAATTTTGATGAGTATCTTATTTCATCTATTTTTTTTATTTTTTTTTCTTTCTCTTTCTAATCATGCATTAATAAACTTAAGAACACAAAAATTACTGTGTTTCTAATAGCACGATAGCCGCCTACTCTTATATATAAACAAAAAAATAAATATATTTTTACTAAATTTTTTAGACATTTATTTGCAAATTTTAAAAGTTGAAAATATTAGGGCTGTAGCAATACATGTTCGGAAAATACGCAACTTACCCCTCAGTATTCACCTTTTTTTTCTTTTTTTTTTCTTTTGTGTGGGATGGGAATTATGTGATGCAATAATTACGTGGCATGCACAAAAACGACGAAGGCATGTAAACACCTGAATTTATGAATGTATATATATTATATATATATATATATATAGAGTGGGGTTACTATGCTCACGGAGCCTTCCGTGCTTTCAGCTCGTTTTCGATGTTGCGGCTTTCGAATCGTCAATCGGCTTCGTTAAACTTGATCTAAAGTATTTGAAGTATCTAGAAAATAAATTTTATGATTTTACGATATTATTTGCCTAGTGAACGAAGGGGCTCAAAATCAACGGCTGAAAATAAAAATCTTACAAAATGTAATAATATGACATTAAAATTTTAAATCAAATATATTGATCTTGTTTTATATAGTATAAAGAATTTTCTATCAAAATTTCACGTGATTTGAATATTTCTATNCAATTTTATTTTTTTTTTTTTTTTTTCGAGAGAGATAGATAACATGCTATCCGCTTCGTTTATTTCATTTTAGAAATAAACTTAGCTGGAAGTATGAATCAACTAGGATTCAAACTTGGGTCTCGGATACCAACCACCAAGCCCTTTGCCACTTGCTCTAGGGACGGTCGGTCTGATCCAATGAACCTGGTCCAACCCGTCTACGAAAAATAATTTCTTCTGTTATTAATATTTAAGTAAGAAAAAATAAAAATCATCAATGTAATCTATATATGCACATTTTCTACGAAGAACGAAAGAATAGTTTGTGCGTAGAAAATAGAGTCTACGTATGAATATTGTAAGTTCTAGAACTCTATTATAGTTAGGTGTCAAAATAATTTCCAAGATTTTAATGGTGTTAAAAAAACAGCTATTATTAATTATATTAAAAAGAATGGGAAACTACAACTTTCCATACATAAAATTTTTAGGTATTATAAATAATCAAACATTTTGAAGCTGTATAGAACAAACTGAATATGAGGGTGGTCCATGGTGGACTCTGCGTAATCAATTAAAAATTTATCCTTTCCTCTCCAGTAGATGTGAGATTCATTAGATCACGACGCGACTCTCTGGGCTCACATCACATGTAGCATCACAAGTTGCAGGAAAAGTAGTACACATTGATTGACTAAGATGTTGATTTTTCGGATCTGTATAAATTTATCTGCCAATATTAAAATCAGATCTATTAACTAGTAAAATTATTTTTAATTTTAAGCCACAAATACTATTCTCTAATAATAATTATTTATATGACGCACGCTAAAAATCATGTTGAGAAGAAAGAAGCATGAGTATTAAAAGAAATGATATTACAGTAGTCAATTTTTCAACAAAGACGAAGGTCTTATTAATCAATTTTAAAAACTCTAATTATAATATCGTCGTGCCTATATATATA